>NW_005843150.1:101030-105420 GCF_000455745.1 Alligator sinensis | reverse complement strand
CGGGAAAGGCCCTGAACGGCCCGTGTGACAGACAGTGGTGGGGGGTATTGCTCGTTTCCGGGGGGACGGAAGGTGCCGGCCGCCCTCGCCGCAGGACCCTGAAACCCGCCCCGAGAGGACTTGTTTCCTTAAGCGACTGACGTCACTTATTACATCATAGCCCCCTCCACACATCAGGGACCTTGCACAGTCAGGTGGTCAATTGCGCACTTCCCTTGAGACCAGCTCCAGGTGCGCAGTATCTCTGTCATCATAAAAAGCTCCAATTGGCTCTAAAGTTAGATCTCAAAACAAGTACTAACTCCAGAGCGGGTTGCTGCCATGCTTTAAGGTGCACCTGTAGCAGGGTCTTCCCCAGGGTTGGGAGCCACAGGGTGCCCCGTGCCCAGCTGGGACTGGGGCCTCTCCGCCCCAGCAACCACAGGCCCCGGGTCCCGGCATCACCAAGGCCCAGAGCCCTGCAGCTGCAGACACTGGGCGCCAGGACCCAGCTGGGTGCCAGCAGCCGAGGGGTGCAGCTGCCCCAGGGGCACGTGAAATTCCCGCGGCTGGGAGATGAACTGCGGGGGCTCCCAGCCATGGGCGCTTGCTTCTTACCAGGGCCCAGGGGGCAGCCTGGGCGGGGGCTCCTCCGCACCAGCCATAAGGCACAAGGGGATCCAATGCACAATCCCACCATCACACCTGCTGTGCACATGCAGCGTGGCAGGAGGTGTGAGTGTATGGGTCACGTGTTGGTTCCCATTGCAGGCGTGCCTGCACGTGCAGAGGGGTCCATAGGATCATGGGGAAGCAGGGGTGGAAGGGAATTAACCCCCTGCTGATGCGGGATCATCCCTGTCCCAACCATCCCACACAAATGCAGAATCTAAACAAACTTTTCTCTAGCATCTGTGGATGTGGCATGTACGTGAGGCCCCAGTGTATTTAAATAAAAAAGAAATAGATATATTCCTTCTTTAGCAGTGGTCAGTGTGGGCTAGTTTCTGGGGCCATTGTTTTACAGGGACCTCCTACCGGTTCTAGTAGGACTGGTTGCAGAATTTGATGCTGCCTGAGTCAATCCCATGCAAGGAAATATATCCAAACATATTAAATATATCCAAACTGAAAACTGCAGTCACAGAGAGCTGCTAATGAAACTATTTCCTGAGAGCTGCTAAATGGGACCGTTTTAATACAGTATAAATAGCTGTGTTTAAAGACCTAGCGCTCTAAATTTAAAGGTTGACTATAGGTAGGCTACACGGTATAGCTGATTTAGTTGCACAAGAATTGGACTTGTACAAACTGATGTTACAGGGTAAACATTTGAGAAACTGGCTTGAAATCATGTGACACTGAAGTAACAATCTGCTAAATATATTTATTCAGTAATGTTTATTTTAAGCTAAAACCAGAACTGTAAACTACTTTTTGTTGTACTGCCTAAGCTGAACCTAAACTTTGTTTTGATACTTTGTGCCCTTGTTTTCTTTGCCTTACTTGTTTTCTTTTGCAGTGGAATGAAGTTACTAAATATTTTCGAGCAGGGATGCCACTAAGGAAACACAGGCAACACTTTAAAAAACATGGAAATTGTTTTACTGCTGCAGAAGCGGTAGATTGGCTTCATGAACTACTAAAGAATAACAGCAATTTTGGTCCAGAAGTTACTAGGCAGCAAACCATCCAGTTATTAAGGAAGTTTCTCAAGAATCATGTAATTGAGGATATAAAAGGAAGATGGGGATCAGAAAATCTAGAGGACAACAATAATCTATACAGGTACTGTACAGATATACACAAACTCAAAATTGAAACTAACTGAAAGATCCTAACTTGTTCAACAGGCATTTTCTGTGTGACAGTAACTTTACTAATGTCTATTCTAGGAAAATAATATTGTCAAGAGTGCCTGAGAGAGAATCTGCTTTTCATCTACCCCAAGTACTTATCTTGAAATCTGTACTTTCCCCTACTTATTGTTTTAAATAGATATGTCCTTGATTGTCAAATTTGAGAAGAAAGGAAAATAGTCCAAAGCTACTTCAAAACTTTGCTTAATTTAAATTAGCTACACTGTGAAGACAAAAGTGCTGCATTTTTTCCTTTCTTTTCAGAGGCTTAGGGAACTATTGGTAACAAACTACATTTCTGGATTCAAGTGAATTCTTATATTTTTAATCTATTCTAAATATATGGACAATTTCTCCTGTTTAATTCCAGATTTCCTCCAACCTCTCCAGTTAAAGCTTTGCCAAACTGGGGTCCAGTCAGAGAAAACACAGAAAATTTTCCTAAAGAGAAAGAAAGTCTCTTTAAACTACCACAGTTTTCCAGGAGGACTCCTAAGAAAAATGAATTACTTGAATCTCTGGTAATAACAACATAATCAGAAACATTCTTTTCCTTTAGTTGTGTTGTCATCTGCTTTTGCACCTTCCTTTCCACCTAAGCTGGGGGAAAAGCCCCCCCGAAAATTCTTCTGTGGCTCTTGGTGAAGTTAGAGCATTACATGTATGTAACAAAAAGATACAGCCAACAATAAGAGCACCGTTAGACCAGGGGTGTCAAACATGGCCCACCAGTCCATCCCATGGGTTACCAGGAGTTGGTGGGGAGGTGGAGCAGGAGGCAGGGTATGGCCTGCTGCAGAATCCAGGGTCCCTGGCCCCTAGTGAACATGGCCAGACCCATGCTGCCACCCACCCCTGTACACGTGCTGCTGCCTGAATGTGGCTAGGCTCTGCTAACCACATGCAGACCCCTACTTTTGCTGCTGGCTTGAGAATCGGCTCTGCTGAAGTGCCCGATCTATACAGATGCTGTAGAGTGGAGTCGAACTAATGCTCTGCTTTCAATAAAGCATGGTTTTAGGGGCTTTTTTTCCCATGTCTGTCAGGAGCCTCTACGTGGCAGTTTGTCTTGTTTTATTTACAACTAGATCTTGAATAAACTGGTCACTTTTATAAGTGACTTCATACCGTATATAAACAGCATTCTGAATGTATAAAATCCCATAATGGTTGAAGTGCTCACAACTTTAATAATAATGAAAACAAGTCCTTGTGCATTTTAATTGTGTACAACAGATGAAACTACAGTACTATATATACCTCTTTGCCTGCCCACAACTTTAGATTGACCATAGACTGATTTTAGGTTTGCTTGTGTTTTTCCTCCCCTCCTGTTACGCAGTGTGCTAGAATTCAGGCAAATCACTTAACACGCCACCACATATGTTTAAACACTCCACTTTTTTGTTCTTTAATTGACTATTCAAGACTTTAGGAATTTTTTCTCTCTTCATAGAAGTTCATAAAGCATATATTTGGGAGCATTAAAACAAATGACCTATTACTTAACAGTTTGCAATTTTCCTACTTAGCTATAGAAAGTTGAATAAGATTGCATGGTCTGTCTGCCTTTTTTTTTTTTTTATTCTGCTATTTTTTTTCTTTTTTTCTAATACTGACTCTGATTCTATAATAATTTATGCAGGTATTAAATATTTAGGAGGTTAGTCTTGTGCTTCATTTTGAAATGTAATTTTTCTCTTTCAGTTGCAGACTCTTGAGAGTGCAGACTTTCTAAGCTGGATCCCAAACTTTAACTCTGAATAAGAGTAAATGGAAATGGGCTTTTACCCTTTTTATTTTAAATACTAAAGAGTTGAATGAAACACTAAGAATGCTTAAGTGAAGCATTCTTAGTGTTTCAGGAGGCGCTACTTCACAGTCAGGGCGGCTAGGACCTGGAACCAACTTCCAAGTGAAGTGGTGCTGGCTCCTACCCTGGGGGTCTTTAAGAGGAGGTTAGGCGAACACCTAGCCGGGGTCGTTTGACCCCAGTACTTTTTCCTGCCATGGCAGGGGGTCAGACTTGATGATCTGCTCAGGTCCCTTCCGACCCTACCAACTATGAAACTATGAATTCCAAAGTGTTTTTCTTTTAATTCAAAATACAACTTTAAAAATACATTTGTGAAATAGAATGTTACCTGAATTAAAATTTACCTGACAAGAAAATATAAAATTTTATAATTGCTCATTTGCAGGAGAACGTAGCAAAAAGTGAAATACTAGAAGAAGCCAACGAACATTCAGTACATGCAATGGAAATAAGCCAAGAAAATATAGAAGAAATTTGGAGAAACATCATTCTGATACAGTAAGTAAATAACAGTACATTAGAAACTATTAAAGGTATGTGCTTTGTACCTGTAATTAAAAACTTTAACTAGAGGTGTACTAGGATATTGGTCACATATCAGTTGGCATCAATAACAGGAAAATTAACATTATTGGCAGTCTGCTGTTTCATAGTAGCTAGGGTCAGGAGGGACCTGAACAGATCATCTAGCCTGACCCCCTGCCACAGGCAGGAATGAATGCTGGGGTCACAAGAA
>NW_005843150.1:98085-100924 GCF_000455745.1 Alligator sinensis | reverse complement strand
TCAGCACCCCAGGTGCTGCTGGGGGGAATAGGCCCCTTCCTATTTGCTGCTGATCTCCCCTAATGAGTTTGTGGGCAGCCACCAAATCCCCCCTCAACCTCGGCTTGCTGAGGCTGAACAGGTTCAGGTCCCTCAGCCTCTCCTCATAGTGCCTGCCCTGTTGCCTTCCAACCAAGCGGGTGGCCTTCCTCTAAACCCTCTCAAGGCAGGTCACATCCTTCTTAAAGTGCGGTACCCAGAACTGGATGCAGTACTCCAATTGAGGCCAGACCAATGTCGCGTAGAGGGGGAGTATCACCTCTCTGAACTGGCTTGAAATGCATCTTTGGATGCACGACAAGGTGTGGTTGGCTTTGCTGGCTGCGGTCTGGCATTGGCTGCTCATGTTCATCTTAGAGTCAATAATGACTCCAAGATCCCTTTCCACCTTTGTGCTTTCAAGAAGGGAACTCCCCAGCCTGTATGTATGGTGTGGATTCCTTCTCCCAAGGTGCAGCACCCTGCATTTGTCTACGTTGAACCCCATCCTATTCTCATCTGCCCACTTTTGTAGTCTGTCTAAATCTGTTTGCAGCCTCTCTCTCCCTTCAAGTATGTCCACCTGTTTTTCGTTGTTGTTTTTTTTGTTTGGCCAATAATGTCACTGATAAATCCTGATACCCCACTGTAAGTCTGTGGGGGGGAAGGGGCAGGGGGAAGGAAAGGGGTATGAGGGGGTAGATTGAGGCCCCCACAGTGAGGGAGGGAGTGCGGCAGAAGCAGGCGCTACCCAGCCAGAGAGGTGAATAGGACCCCAGGGCCAGAAGTGGAACAGAGCTGTGGGCAGCTCATCCAGGAGGAGGGGGGTGGCTCCCTGCTGCTGCATGCACCTGTTCCCTTTTCCCCAGATTTCTGCACAGGTTGAGGGCAGGCTTAGGGCCAGGAGCTGTACCAGCCTGTTCCTGGTGGGGGGCGGGGCTGGACCGGGGCTGCACTCGGAATGGGCAGGGGTAGGGCGGACTCAGCTGTGTGGGCTGGGTGGCAGCAGCACTGGGACAGGTGACTATGGGGGGCTGTGGGGGATTTTTGGGTGCCTATAGCCCCTCCAAATCCCCTCTTAACACCGCCCCTGCTCAGGGCACTCAGCTCTGCTGCCTTTCCCTTGGGAGCCCTGTGCTGCACATCCCCTGCCTGCCCTGCAGTACAGGGCTCCCAAGGGAAAGGCAGCAGAGCGGAGTGCTGGGGGGCTATAGCAACTCCAAAATTCCCCCATAGCCAGTCCTCCCAGCACCGCTGCCACCCACCCTGCCACCACCCACTCTGAGTACAGACCTGGCCCAGCCCCCCTGCCGAGAAGAGGTTAACATAGCTTCTAGCCCCGAGCCCACAGCAGGCAGCCCACCCTCTCCCCACATGCAAATCTAGGGAGGCATATGCCTCCCTCGGGGGTGCGCACAGTGGCAGGGAGCTGCCCCCTCTCCCCTGGATGAGCTACCCACAGCTCCATCCCATTCCTGGCCCCAGGGTTCTATTCACCATCCTGGCTGGACACTAGAGCTGTACAAAATTTCACTGGCAGTTTCGTTTTGACTCGTTTCGAGCTTGAAACAGCAAAATCGAAATGAAACAGAGTTTCGAAATGGCTTCAAAACAAAACAAGGCAAGGCAAAACATTTCGAAATTTTCAAAACGTTTCAAGTTTCGAAGATCAAGCTGGGCTTGCCTGCAGGGAAACAGAAACTAAAGTAAGGAGAGGGAAGGGGGGGAAGGAGTGCTCTCATTGACTGTGTAGCTGGCCAGTGACTGTCATCCTTTCCTGAGGTCTCTTCCAATCCCAGTGCTCTGGGGGAGGGATGGAAAAACTGCATAAAAGGCAGCATTGTTTGAACTGCCCTGCTTTCTGCCTTGGTGTCAGTTGAGTGAGGGCGCACCTGAACACGCACACAGTGTCACCCACCCATGTCACGAGTGTTGCCTGTCAGCAGCTAGAGGTGCAGGGCCCCAGAACCCAGACGTCCCCTGCACCTATCTCCTTGACAGCTGGCAGGCTTCATGGCTGCAGCAGGGTCTAGCAGGCCTGCAGTTTTCACCCCCATGCCCCAGGACAGACACAGTCCCACAAGCACCCATGTCACGAGTTTTACCTGTCAGCAGCCAGAGATGTAGGGCCCGAGAACCCAGAAGCCCCTACACCAGGGGTGTCCAACCTTTTTGAGCGAGGGAGCCATATTCAAAGACGTCACAGGAAGTGGTATTATATCAGGAAGTGATGTCACATGACCTTTGACACCAATGAAGTTGCAGGGGTTGACACGGTGCTGGTTGACATGGCATGCATGCCCAGGTTGACATGGTGCTACAGGAGCCGCTTGGCTACAACCGGGTTGACCTGGTGCTGGAGAAGCCGCGGGGCCAGGCCGGGGTTAACCTGGGGCACGCCTGGCCTGCCGGTGCCATGCCCGGGTTGACATGGTACTGCAGGACTTGCTTGGGCAGAACCGGGTCGGCACCAACCAGGAAAAGCAGCATGCACCTGAAGCCGGCTTCCCATGTGCTGCTGGGGATGGGAGGAGGCCGACCAGATCTGCACCGGCCAGCAGAAGCGGTGGCAGAGCCTTGTGCTGCTCGGGGCTGACCGTTGCAGGCTCTCCCATCCTGAGCGGCACATGGCTCTGCTGCCACTTCTGGCCGGTGCAGACCTGGCCGGGCTCCTCCTGCCCCAGCAGCACATGAGAAGCGACCCCCTCGGGGCCTCGTGCGGGCAGCTGGGCCCAGAGAGCCGCAGCGCCAGGGGAGAGACTGGCCGGGGGAGCATGCGCCTCCTTGCTGTGGGGCCGGGCAGGGCAGCGGGGCCGGGCTG
>NW_005843150.1:80037-97978 GCF_000455745.1 Alligator sinensis | reverse complement strand
CCGCTGCTGCTGCTGCCGCTCACTCTGTGCCACCGCCTCAGCGCCACAGCGCTCCCTGCCCGCCTCGCCGTACTCCCTCCACGCTCCCTGCCCGCCTCGCCACTGCCGCCGCACTCCTCAGCAGCAGCTCCGCGGTGCCATTGCTGCCGCCGTGGCTCCACGCTCTGCGGCGGCAACACCGCCACCACTGCAGGCCAGATAAAATGGCTTGGCGGGCTGCATGGCAGCCCGCAGGCCGCATGTTGGACAAGCCTGCTCTACACCTATCTCCTGGAAAGCTGGCAAGCTTTGTGGCATCAGCAGGGACTAGCAAGCCTGCAGCTTTCACCCTGCTTCGCCTTAACACACATAGTGTCACCCATGTCATGAGTTGTGCTTGTCTGCAGCTTGAGGTGCAGTTTCCTCCAAACCCCTGTACCTGTCTCCTTGAAACTTGGCAGGCTTCTGCCCTCAGAAGGGGCTACCATTTCTGCACCTCAGAGGGGGCTACCATTCCTGCAAGTTTCATCCAAATCCAGCCAGAAATGACAAAGTTATAGGCTGTTTTGCACCTCCCCGTTATAGCCTATGGGCAAACTGTTGAAACAGCAAAACTGTTTTGACGAATCAAGACGAAACACTGTTCTGTCAAAACGCAAGTCGAAACGGAACAGTGCCGTTTTGCACAGCCCTACTAGGCGCTGCCCCTGCCCCACTGCCTCACTTGCCATTGGGGCCTCGATCTGCCCCCCACCCACCCACAGACTTGCCAGCAGGGCACTGCTCTCCAAGCTGCTGGGCTGCATTCCTATTCATTGGCTCTCTATCGGTATCAGCTGATATGGCTGGTTAATAATCAGGTATCGGTATCAGCCAAGAAAATCTTTATTGGTATACTCATAGCTTAAACTTCAAAGCCCTTGTTTAAGTTACCAGACAATATTTATGTTGTTAAAGATGAGTATTCTTGCTAACAAATGTATTTCACATTCTGCGTGTGTGTTATTTTGGAAAGCTATTAGAAAAAATGTTTTAGGAGTTGAGGAGTAAATGTTAACCATAGACATTCCTCCTTCTTTCTCGCCTTTCTTTTAGTCTGGGACTAAATAGTTATTAAAGGCATAAAACCAGTTTTTTGCATTCTTGCTTGTTGAAATGTTTCTAAAAGAACTTATATTCATATGCTGTCCAAAGTTCTGAAATTATATCTGTTCTTTTTTTCTTCCTGCAGTTTGCAAACAATTTTAGGCTTACCGTCTTTGGAAGAAGTCTTGCACTCAACACAAATAATTCCTCAGGATGTCATATATAACATGACTAACACAAGTAAACATGGTGTTGTTGTTCTGCAAAACAAATCAGGTTGGATTATTTTTTTCTGTTTCATATTCAAGTTACCTGTAATTTTTAGTTATTCTTAAACAGTGTAAGTAAATGCGGAAAAATTAAGGCAGATTGGCTTAATGTGCTAGTTTTGGGAGCCTGCTATTCTTTCCAAATGTAAGTGAAAATTAATGGAATTCTAAAATCTATGCCTAAAGAATTTAAATACATACATTCTATGCATTTTAACAGTGTGTATGTATCTATATCTATATATATAAAATTATTTTTAATTTAGGTCATGTGATTTTCTATGTTTAAAATTATATTACTGTCTGCTGGCTAAGGCAAGCAGAATATATTGGTTGCTAATTTATTTGTGTTTTTTTTGTTTTGTAGAAGACCTCCCTCATTGGGTATTGTCAGCTATGAAGTGCCTAGCATACTGTAAGTCATTAAAAACAAAGCAGCTTTGAAATTGTAGAAGCTCATTTGGGGGTGGAAATCTTTTTAAATGATGACCTATAAACATGTTGATCTAGGCTTTTCCATACAGGAAATTCATACAGAAATGCATCTAGAAATGTGATCTGTTTAGAGGAGATAAAACTACTATGTACAAACATAACCAATAAGTGGTAAGGGGTAAGAGTAATGTCATTATGTGATGTACATTAGAGAGAGAAGGAATCCTAATCATGTAGCACAAGGGTTTTCAACCTTTTTTTTTTTTTTTCAAGGGGTGTAACCGTTCTGTGTACACTTCCGGTGGAGTGGTGGGGGGTAGCCAGACACAGAGCAGGGTCGGGGGGGGCTTGCATGGGGTGGCTGTGATGCAGGGTAGTGGATGACAGCGTTAGCCACTGCTTATGAGCTCCCTCCACCCTACCATGTCTGGCCAGCCGGGCAGCGCCTGTGTGGCCTGCAGAAGGGAGCTGCTGCCCTCCCCCACCCCCCACCCAGCCCTGCTCCTGGGAGGTGGCGGTGGTGGTGGCGCTCTGTCCCCACCCACCCCTGCATACCCCCTAACCCCTTTCCAAGTACACCCGAAGGTACGTGTACCCCTGGTTGACAACCCCTGATATAGCAGACTAGCTAATTAATGCTAGGTTGCGTCCTGTGTGTCTGTGCAGAAGAGATCATCAACCAACCTTGACAGGTTAATTTAGGGAGAAGAAAAGCAGCCACCTTTCCCAATCCAGTCTGTGGGAAAATTTAATGCAGCTTTATTTAATTTTATATGGACCCGTACTTCCTGGAGACCAGGAAGGTGGAACAGGGTGTCAGTTTTTAAAGAAAACCATGAAGTTAGGGAGCCAATCAAACATGAAACTGAGTTCTCTGACAGTGTCTCTTGTGTGTTTCCTTTTGCAGAGGAGAATTTCAGGGACTTAATCTACCTTCTTTCAGGCTGTGAAAGAATTCACAATAAAGGTCTGAGACAAACCATGGAGAGATTTCTGTCTTAGCCTGACCTATACTTTATGTTGCGTTTTCTGCATATAGCCCCAGCTGACTTAAATTTCTGGCGCTTCTGATAAAACACTTGTTCTCGTTGCAGGAGTGAACATTTCATTATTGCCATTCTAAGAACCATTATATTAGTTCCTATTATTGTTTGAAAGATAATTTGTTAAACATATGGAATATATAGGCATATGTACTTGCACTGTAGAATCAGCATAATGCTGATTCTACAGCATTATGCTGATTTCTCATCTTGGAGTCCTAGTGGACTCCAAGATGAACATGAGTCGGCAGTGTGACGAAGCCATCAAAAAAGCCAATGGCACTTTATCGTGCATCAGCAGATGCATAACAAATAGGTCCAAGGAGGTGATACTTCCCCTGTATTGGGCACTGGTCAGACTGCAGTTGGAGTACTGTGTGCAATTCTGGGCGCCGCACTTCAAGAGGGATGCGGATAACCTGGAGAGGGTCCAGAGAAGGGCCACTCGTATGGTTAAGGGCCTACAGACCAAGCCTTATGAGGAGAGACTAGAGAAACTGGACCTTTTCAGCCTCCGCAAGAGAAGGTTGAGAGGCGACCTTGTGGCTGCCTATAAGTTCATCACGGGGGCACAGAAGGGAATTGGTGAGTATTTATTCACCAAGGCGCCCCCGGGGGTTGCAAGAAATAATGGCCACAAGCGAGCAGAGAGCAGATTTAGATTGGACATTAGGAAGAACTTCTTCACAGTTAGAGTGGCCAGGGTCTGGAACGGGCTCCCAAGGGAGGTGGTGCTCTCCCCTACCCTGGGGGTCTTCAAGAGGAGGTTAGATGAGTATCTAGCTGGGGTCATCTAGACCCAGCACTCTTGCCTGCTTATGCAGGGGGTCGGACTCGATCTATTGAGGTCCCTTCCGACCCTAGCATCTATGAATCTATGAGCATAGAAAAATTAAACAATTTCCTCTCTCCTGTAAATATAATGTTCCTCATTGCCTCCTCTTGAGCCAGACAAAAATAACCTTTACTTTTGTCTTATTAAATTAGGAAAAAGAAGTGGAATGGGTTCTGGGGGAAGGGGGAGAGAATTGTTGGTTCCTTAAAGCACTAAAGTGACCTAACATAAACACCTGTGTTTAAACTTTTTGGTAAGTCATTCTTTAATATGGGGGTGAGTGGAGAAATTGAATTTTTATACTTTTTGCATACTTTCCTTGAAAACTTGTTAAATATCTTCCATCATTTCTACAATATAAATCACTCAGTTGAAGCGGAAGTGTAAATTACTGTAGAGCTTCACAGATTCATGGATTCACAGAAATTTAAGGCTGGAAGGGACCTTGTGAGATCATAGGGTCCAGCCCTCCTGCTCTAGGCAGGAAAGACTGCTGGGGCCAAATAACCCCAAGGTGTGCATCCAGTCTCCTTTTGAAGATCTCCAGGGTAGGTCTCTGCACCATCCCTGCTGGGAGTCTATTCCAGATTCTGGTCACACCAACCATAAAGAAGTTTTTCCTTATAACCAGTCTGAAACCTCCTAGGAGAAACAGTCATAAATTCCTGGTTTTCCCCTAGGGTGCTTTGGTGAACAGTGGTTTGCCTAGCTCCTGATGCTCACCCCTGATATATTTGTAAGCTGCTACCAAATCTCCCCAAAGTCTTCTCTTTTCTAGGCTGAACAGTCTCATATCTGTCAGCCTTTCCTTGTATGGCTTGCTCTTCAGGCCTCTAATCATATGAGTGGCGCTTGTCTGGACTCTTGCAAGCTTCTCCACATCCTCTTTGAAGCGTGGCGCCCAAAACTGGATGCAGTACTCCAGCCTGCGGCCTCACCAATGTAGAGTACAACAGGAGAATAACTTTCTTAGTTTTGTTTGAGATGCATTGGTTGATGCATGCCAGCATATTGTTTGCTCTGCTAACTGTAGCATCACACTGGTGGGTCATATTCATTTTATGATCAATTATGACCCTCAGGTCCCTTTCAGACATGGCGCTAGCTAGTGTAGCACCACTGAGCCTGTAAGTGTTGTGGATTTTTCCTCCGCAGACGGAGCACTTTACACTTCTCAGTGATGCATCTGGTTCTGGTCCGCCCGTCTAACTAATCTGTCTAGATCCGCCTACCCTGAGGCATGGCCACACTTCCCCAAAGCTTAGTGTCGTCAGCAAACTTTGCCAGTGTGCTCTTCACCCCCACATCCAGATCATTGATGTAGATGTTGAAAAGCACTGGTCCGAGCACCAAAACCTGGGAGACCCCACTGGCTACCTTCCACCAGGTCGGCACAGATCCGTCGATTAGTATCCGACCCTGCAGCTAGTTTCCCACCCATCTTCCTTGTCTTTCTCTGGGTTCTCTCCAGACCATCTCAGGAAGTTTTACGCTTAAAGCATAATCTCTTTCATAGTGGTAGTTCATTAGGAACAGATCAGTGAGCCTCATGAATCACTACTTCCCAGGGTAGGCTGATCTAGTAGCTACCCACTTTCTCTGCCTAAAATGGTATTTTGTGATAGAACTGCATTTCCAACACCTGTAGAATGTGAGTCATCAATCACAGTATATGTTTCCTGCTCATGCTTTTGTGTAGAATGCAAGTATTTAGTGCCCCTGTAATTAATTATTTCTAGTATTAAGAAATTTGTATATATCCATACGGTCCACAAATTTTATCATTGCATATCTGGCTTGGTATCATGGATATACTTCTTCCCTATAAAAATCTAAAAAGGTATGGCTCCACGTGTCAACCGGAGCCCAGCAATGCTCAATGCTCTACCAAGCTACGCTGCATATGCACCATGGGGCAGCTGCCACACCGGGGCAGGGGGGAGAGGGGGCAATCTCTGCTGCGCTGCCATGAGCCCCCAGAGGCCCTGATCGCTACTGCTACAGCTGGTGAGTGTGGGGTTCATGAAAGTGCCAGGGGGCAGGGGATGGGGCCAGGCAGGGCAGCCATGGGGAGCTTCTCCCGCGGCTCCCCCTGCCAGGGGAGAGACAGGCACAGCCGGAGGAGCCTCAGGAGAACCTGCAGCCGCCCGGATGTCCCTGCTTCTCCCCGGCCAATCTGATTCTCTAAATCTCTCCGAATCTTTTCCAAATCAGTTCAGAGGCTTCGGATTCAATTTAGACCTTTTAATGGGTGTCTCGTTTGGATTTGGATTTGGAGATTCGGCTGTCGAATTGGGCCAAATCTCCTCTGAATCGAATTGGCGAACAAACAGCCCTACAAAGTAGTCCCTCTTAAAGCAGCATGCAAAACTTAAGTCAAGGTTTTCCAAATGAAATTAAAAATGGCAGGAACTCTCTTAGAGGTCTATTCTAGTTTTACAATTGTCCCCTTCTGTTAAGTCAGATTGTTTATATCAGGGATGCTCAACCCCTGGCTTGTTAGCCAGATCCAGCCCCTGGTAGCATGTCATCCAGCCCACAGGGCTTCCCACGGGTTTGAAAAATTGGCAGCAGAGGGGTGGTACCACTGCTTATCTGCTACCAAATTAGCAGATAGCCTGGTCCTGCACATTAAATTGCACAACTGGGGCAGTGCAGGGTGCAACCCGAGGAGAGGGAAGGGAGTGGGTGATCTGGCTTATAGACTGGCTCCACACCACTGATCTGGCCCATGGGGCTAAAAGGTTGAGCACCACTAGTTTATACAGAAATGCATATGTGATGAGTACTCGGTAGCAAGTACAGCTATTGAACACAAGTACAATTCTACCTGAGGTTTGTCATCTTATGGTGAGTGACTTATACTGCTTTACCCACAATGCCTAAAAACCCATAGTCTTTTCTAGGAAGATCACTGCAGGAAACGGGGAGGAAACAGGACAGAGTTGGCTGAATTAATTTAAGTCAAAGTTGTAAATTCCCCCCCACCCCAGTGCTAACCTTGAAGTTTAGGCACTTAGGGCACTGACAGACATGCAGCTTCCCCATCTAACTCATGGTGCTTTACAGAAAATGCCATGAATTAGACCGACCCGCCGGACCCAACAGACATTCACTGTTGGATCAGGAGGGTGGAGGATTGAGCCCCACTTCAGAGTTGATCCAGCAAGTGAGGCTTAATGTCTGCAGCCTCTTCCCCTAGCTGTCTCAGGACGGGAGGAGTAGAAGACAGAGGAGAGAGGTCCATTCTGGGATTTGCACTGGAGTGGGGGAGCAGGTGGATTGGAGCCCTGCATGGGGGGGGCTCCAATTCACCTGCCCCACCCTCCAGCACAGGCTGGGCAAACGCCAGATGGAACCTCCTTCCCCTCTTCTCCCCCTCCATCCCATCCTGTAGACAACACCAGGGATGGGGCCTGGCTGCTTCAGCCCAGCCCTGCTCCCAGCGTGCACCAACAGAAGTTAATGGAGTCGCACCGTTTTGGATTGGAGCACCTTCATCTGAACCCTCGTGTAATGAGGGTTCATTTGTGGCACTTTTTAAAGCACTCTGCAGCCATGCACTTCTGTCAGTGCATGGCTGTAGAGCGCTTTCAGTGACTGATTGTATGACAAAACATCACTTCTGTCAGCACTCTTAAATAACTTTGGCCATATCTTGGCTTTCATTCATTGATTAGAAACAGAAATCTTCTCTCCTGTTTTTGGGTTTTTTTTCAGCTCCCAATCTGTTTCTTAATTCTGAATAAATCAGTCAAGTGGGTATATTCCCTTTGCACCTGCTAGTTAAACTAAAACCTAAAATAATTAAAGCAAAAGCTTTTCTGCACACTAGGACTGGAAGTATATGCATATGGAAAAAATGAAGTACCATTGTACTGAGTGCATAATATACATATTTAGTGAGTTATGGACCTTATGAAAATTTATAAAACTTTGCGTTGTTTACACATTAATTAATGTATTTAAAATATTCATTGGTCATTTTTATTTTGAAGCAAAAGATGGTATTTTTCTTTACCTTGCCATCTCTTTCAGTTGTAGTATGAGGGAGGGTTACCTGTAGAGGAAACTCTAGCTTAATGAGAGAAAGGGGAAAATTGACTAATGGCCATAATATGTTTGTTTATGTGTTACCCTCCCCTTTTTGAAGATGCTTTGTTGTGTAAAGAGTTTGCTTAATCGGAGAAGATGGGATTATCCATGCAGGGTTCTAGTGACTAAAATTTTGTTGTTGGATGCAGTTTGTTTGACTATCTGTTGCTATACTGAACCTTTTACTTCTGCTTACAAGTTAAAGAAAATTGAACTTCTGGTAAAATGTTTTTTATAGTGTCCATCAGTCACATACTTCCTTGAAAATACTGGGCCATTCCGGCTTTTTTTTACCTGCTAACATTGCAGGTTTATTTACACGTGTTTATTATGAGACTTACACTACCACGAACTTCCTTGTTTTTATTTTAGGGCCCAGAAGTAATGACTTGAGCCAGCCAACTTACATTGGTTTTGAACGGGATGTATTCAGAACAGTTGCTGATTATTTCCTTAGTCTCCCTGAACCATTGCTTACTTTTGAGTACTATGAACTGTTTGTGAACATTTTGGGTATGTACGATTTAGAAATAACTCAGGTTGGTTTTTTTTAAAGCCCAAAGTGCAAATTTGACGCAACAGGGATGTACATATGTAATTGAAAACAGATATTGGGCTCTTTTTGGTATGTCAATGGGAATCTGCTGTAGTAGTTCTGTGTGTCAGTGTAAATTGAAATACAATTAGATTCTTGTTTTAATCAAAGTGTCTGGCTTGATATTCCTTAGATTTTATAACCATAATTTAAAATAATATAGACTAATCCTAGTCTTGTTCCTGAAAGCTAGGTGTCAAGTTTAATTGTCCTTTGTCTTACATGTATGGCCTAATTTATTGCATGTGTCTTGTTTAAATTGCTTTCTCATTGAGCTAATGCTTTTGTAGACATTACTAACAATGTGAACTGTATGTTAGTGTCTTTTATATATGTTGACTCTGTTTTATCTACTTAGCTCTTTCTTATCTCGTCCACTTTCACATCACTTGCATCTTAATTTGTATTTCATTTTCTGATAGTTGTGTGTGGCTACATCACAATTCCAAATAGATCCAATGGAAAACATTCTAGCCAAGATGAGGCATGTAACCCACAGCCTTCAAAAACACTGCATTTGAACTCTTTCAAGTCAACTGAATGTCTTCTTCTAAGTTTACTTCGTAAAGAGCCTGAGAGAAAAGAGGAAGCATCTGAGACTTCTGGAAATAGTCTTCAAAATGAACATAATCTTCAAAAAGGATGTGCCAAGAAATCACAGCGATATGCTTTGGCATGTAAACGAGCCAGTACTGATCGCCTACTAAGAGGAAGCTGTCAAAATCTTTCAGGTTTAACGAATGAACAGGCACAACCTCAAAAATTTAGGAAAAGGTGCTCTTCTTTGGAAAGAATTGTAGATACTGTTTCAAGTTCTCGTTGTAAACAAGAATCAAATTCCCTCTGTCACATTGATGTTAACATAATATCGGGCAAAAAAAATGAGAACCAACTACTGCACCATGACTACAAAAGAGAATCTGTGGATCTTCATTCAGACAGCACTGGCCAAAGACAACCCTGTGCTTTCAAGAGAGAGTTTGCATCAATTGTCCAGGACCAAGAACTGTGTAATGGAAATTACAGATCAAAGCAACTATGTAGATCCCAGAGTTTGCTTGGATGCAATAACTTCAAAAACTTCTCTGGCATCAATACACCAGTTGCTGAAATAATAGTAAAACCAGGTCCTGAGCTTCATTTCGGACCAGGGAAACCAAGTCCTACTGTTCTGGCAACTACTGTAGAAAATGATCCTGGAGATTCTGATATCACTGTCAATAAAAGACTCTGCAAAAGCACAGTAGAACTTTCTGAAAACTCTTTTACTTCAGCTACCTTTATGTTGACTGGCACGCAAAGTAAGATTGTTTTCCAAAGCATGTGTTATTTGCTTACTGTATAAACTAACTAGTCTTTGCTTCCCTGCTATCTTTGGCCCCATTGTTTGTTATTTAAAAAGCAAAATCTGTACACGATAGTCTGTCTAAAGAGCATTCTAATAGTTATGAAGTTAAGTAATTTTAACTAATTTTCTTAAATGCAAGCTATCATATCTTCCATAATACAAGCCAGCATGTAATAATATCTCTTCCCTAAGTACCAATATATCAGCAATTTACCCTGCATATGTTGGCTTCGGGTAAGTGATATTCCTCATAATCCAGACATCTGAGAAAAAGAAAGGAATTGGCAGATCATCCTATTTATAGGTAGCAGGTTGGTTTGGGGTTTTTTTTACTCTTATTGAAACGTGAAGGTAGAAATTTTAAGGAGTCCTTAGAGGCTTATAAATAAGCTAAATGATACATAATATAGTTTTAAGAAAAGAGAACTCTACTCTGAGAAATAGCTTTTGTTACATTCCTGAACTGTTTCAATAATGTATGTCAACAAAATGAGGCATTAACCATGAAAAAAAATAGCAAATTGATTCTTAATTCTATATTAGTGCAGATTGTTATAAAATACCTATTGTTTTACATGGGAAAAAATGGTATTTCTCTAATCTGCTCTAGATCATTTCAAAATTTAATGATAGCTGTTGTTTACAATTAACTTGTAGATCTCCTACAGCCTCACATAGAAAGAGTTGCTGTTGAAGCACTACAAATATGTTGTTTGTTGCTTCCTCCTCCAAATCGTAGAAGGCTTCAACTCCTAATGCGCATGATCTCTCGAATCAGCCAAAATGTTGATATGCCACGACTTCATGATGCAATGGGCACCAGATCTCTGGTAAGACAACTCTCTAATAGGATAGGTAAATTGAATACACCCAGTAATATAAAAATGGTGCTGAAATAAGAGGCAAGGCTATTTTTGTGGTGATATCTTTTATTAGACCACCTACATAATTGGGAGAAAGTTAAAAAAGCTTTCAAAAGCTTCAGTATCCACTATTATCATTGTTTTCTTAATATTACTTCATTTAGCAGACAAGGCTAAGCCGCAATATTGTTTAGGGAGGTTTTGCTCCGTAGGTTATTTTAGTACTCTGTTGTGTCTTATAACTTACTCTTTCTCTTATTTTGTTCTCTTTTGTAAACCTCCATGAACCTTTTTTGGGAGGGGTGGCAATAAATAGAAATAAATATATAATAAAGAGGCACTAGACCTTGTGTCATTATAATGCAGGGTTGGTAAAACACAGCCTGAAGCCCATGTCTGGCCTGCCAGTTGATCCTACTCAGCCTGCCAGATGCTGTCAGGAGCCTGAGTAGGAAGGGCTGCACCCTGTGCTGCTCTGCTCTGCCACAGCTGGTTAGGATTAAGTGAATTATTTGATTGGGTGGTGGGAATTTGGCTATTGATTCCAAAAAGTCAGTAAGGAGGAGAAGGATCAGAGGAATGCATATGTAAAACTTTTGGCTTTTTCTTGTCAAAGCATTTTGGGTCAAACAAAATATATAGCTTTGTCTCGGGTGGGGGGGACACAAAACATTTCAGGAATTTTGAAAAAAGCTGGTTTGATATTTCTGAAATGTTTTGTTGTGATGATAAAGGCCAACAAAGTAAAGGGATAGATTGCAGAACCAGAGGAGAATATTCCCTACCCTTCATCTGGCAGTCCTGTGGTTAGTCACTCACCCAGGATATGGAAAACTTAGTTCTTTTCTTCTGGGGATTTGAAAGCACATCTCCCACCTCCCAGAAGGATGCCTCCGTTGCCATGTCATGGAGTATTCTGAACACTACAAACTGGACAGAGAGTAAGTTTGAGAGAGCAACTTCTGCTTGGTAGTGATGTGAGAGATGGGTTCTAGTCTCTGTTGCAATGGCTTCCAGTGTGTACAAAGTGAAACACTGCCAACAGGAGAGGGCATCAGATTTCTTTTATGTAAAGGAGAGACTTGAGCCAGAGTTTCCTGCATCTTATGTCTGTGTCCCAAACATTGGCTGCTAGGAAAGGATTAGGGAATCTCTTCTGCTTTCTTGAGGCTGCTGCTTTAGCCATTCTGAGAAGTGTGGGTTTTGTGGATGGAGAAGAATTTGGGGCCTTATTACTTTTTTCTATAATGACTGAACCAAAAAATATCATTCTGTTTCTTTTTAAGAAAAAATGTTTTATTTCAAATGTGGGAAATGATAAGCAATTTCCTTCTTGATCCAGCAGTGTCTGTCAGTGCTTATGAAGGTGTGCTGTGATTTAAGTATGTGGAACGGAAAGCAGTTTGGAGCTATAGCTAGACTGGAGAATAATTATAATTTTTGCATACTGACCATCTGCTAAATACTTCCAGATGATACAGACTTTTTCTCGCTGTGTGTTATGCTGTGCGGAAGAAGTA
This sequence comes from Alligator sinensis, assembly GCF_000455745.1. Classification (NCBI taxonomy): domain Eukaryota; kingdom Metazoa; phylum Chordata; order Crocodylia; family Alligatoridae; genus Alligator; species Alligator sinensis. Next base: position 85,910 of record NW_005843150.1, on the reverse strand, counting down.
GATCTTGATGAGCTACTTGCCACAAGATTAGTTTCATTTCTAATGGATCATCAACAAGAAATTTTTCAGGTCCCAACTTATTTACAGGCTGCAGTGCAAGATCACATAGCATATATGAAAACGGCTCAGGTGGGTCCAGTAATAAAAGTTGAAATACTTTTGCTAATAACTATTTAGAAACTACTGGTTTCTAGTAATGCCTGTTACTAGAACTATTAGCTAATAACTATTTAGAAATTACTGGTTTTTAGTAATGCCAATTTGAAAAAACAAAATTGTATTCCACTCTTTCACTTTCAAATTGCAGTTTTTGAAAGTGCAACTAATTGGACAATCATAGGTTGTTTTTCCACTGTTCTTTAGCGCTCTGAAGTTACGTAACTGAATGCAAGAAAGATGTATCATTTTTTACTCGGACAGTATTATTAAAGCACGTGTAGACTTTTATTGCCTTATTTGTTGCAGTGCAAATATCCCATGGAAGAAATGAGTGCTATATTGCCAACTTATTCGTACTGTAAACGAATAACTCCCCAGGAGTTTGATGAACAAAGGATTTCTGCCTCCCAAGCTGCAGTTGCAGAACTCTTAGAAAATATTATCAGAGACAAAACCTTGTCTCTGAAAGACAAGAAGAAAAAACTAAAACAGGTAAGAAGAAAAAATAACTATATATTTTTTTTAATTATTTCAATTTTTATTAAAAAGCACGTGTGTACACATAATGTGCACGATGTTTAAAATTATTTAGAAGTGAAAATAGGAGCTCTGTTAATTGGATCCCAGTCCATCATATAAGCGAACTGTTAGAATCGGATGCCAGTTTTACAGCATAGAGCTGAGGTTGACAACCTACAGTGCATAGTTGGATCTAACTGGCAGAGCCTTTGCATCTGGCCTGTGGAACTGTGGCTTCAGTGGCAGGGGGCCCAGTCTGTGCTGCGCAGTGGAGCTTTGTTTGCACCCCACTGAAGCCAGGCAGCAAGGAAAAGGTGTTGTAGGGGCTGGGTGCTAGTACTGGCCTCTGACCTGAGCTGGGTCATTCTAGTCTGCCACCAGAAAATGTTGATGACCCCTGGCATAGAGGACTGGATATAACTAGTCTAGGTAAAATGCTTTCATGATGACCAATTCTGATTCTGTTTTAAAGGGAGCTTAAATCACGTCTGCACTGCAACATTATTGTCCTAGGTCATGCAATCTGCACACAATACCTTCTTGCCTGGAAAATGTATAGCAGTGTTCTTGCAAAACTGCAGACCAAGTTATTCAGCACAGTTGAGAATGTCTGTCTAGTACAAGACTTCATGTTGTCTATCAGTACGGCCAAATGTACTGTAAGACCAAAATACAAAATCATTCTACAGATAATCTCTAGGCATATAAAAGTTGTTCAGTCTTATCGCTATATTCTAAAACACTGCATTAAATACCAATGCTGTGACATGAATAAACTATTTTGTCTGATTTCTAGATGCCAGTTCCCTTTCCATGATCTCCCCACTTGGTGTATCCTCATCCGTGAATGACTAGGGGGACACCATAGTGGCGAGCAGGGACTGCCTGCAGACCCTGGAGGGTTTTGGGGGTGGCAAGCAGGGACTGCCTGCAGACAGCGCCGGCCGCATCGGCATTGAGGGTGGGGGGGCAGCTGGCAACTGGCGATTGCCCACTGAAGCCGTTGCCGACTTCAGCGGCAGCCAATCTCAAGGTGGGTACGTGTCCCTCCCCACACCATCGCCTGTGTTTTCATCAATAAAATTTGGTTATCTAAAATGGATAAACAAGTGTTGCAAAAAATTATACATAAAGGGTTTTGGTTTAAAAATGTAATACTAAATCATTCCAAATTGGGAGCATACTCTTCTGACAAAGTAGTTTGATGTTTTAGAATATAGTGATAATGCTGAACAACTTTTATATTCTAGAGATTATCTGAGGCTTCTAGATTCTACTAATCTGTTGCCTGACAGACAAAAAATGCAACAACTCTGGCAGGTGTTCACACTGGAAATTTTTTTCCTGTTACAAAAAACCTTTCATAAGTCTCTCTGCAGTGAATGATTGTACTTGTCCTAGAACTTACTAAACCAATCTTATGACTCAAACCGAGTTCCAAAAAAGCAGCTTTTAAATATCCACATTGTCCTTTTCTCCTCTGCCAGCCTCCACAAGACTGATTTTTTTGTGGGGGGGAGGAAACTGTTGTAAGCACTTCTTAAACTTGGTTACACAAATGGAAACTGAGTATTTCTATCTAATTACTTGAACATAACTGCATACATGTTATTGTGTTAAAAACTGGTAGATTAAATCTCTTAAGTAGCTGAACAGTAAGAACCAGCACACAGCAGTTCTTCCAACAGACAGAATAAGGGAAGAAGAAAAATGAAATTAAAACTTTGGCAGCTTTCTCTCGTTGGCATACTTAAACTGTCAATGAATACCTGCCAAAACCCAGAAGCTTTGTGTGTGACTTGTGATATACACTGTAATGAGGAGGAATATACAGTAGTGCAGTGGGGGGGTTGTTTTGTTTATATGGTTTTTTAATGTTATTGGGAGCTATAAAAGTCATCTTGCCTGTCATCACTAATTAAAATAACTTGTAGAGTGGCAGATACTACAGGTTTACTTTGATTTTTCTTTTTTTCAGATTGGAGTGACATCCTGATAAACACCATTTTTCCATTAAGAGTAGATGCACATTATTTCTGTGTCTGCCCCATTTGCTACCCAGAGGCCTATAAACTATAATATCATTTTCAGTAAGATGAGTTAATTAGCAAAAAGCTTGATCTAATTTGTGTATGATATATGTACTGTATTTACTCAAATAAAAAACAAAGTATTTTAACTTGACCAATATGGATCAGGCGTCAGTTCAGCTCCAGCTTTGGCCCCAGGCTCAGAGTTGAAACCAAACTATGCTGAGTCACCACCTAACCTGGGCTAGAGTGGCTCGTGTTGCAGGGGAGTGAGCACGTGGCCAGCAGAATGTGAGGGAGACTGTGCGGTGGAGAGGGAAGGGCGAGTAGGGGAGACCCACCTGTACAGCTTGCAGGAAGACCACACAGCCTGTCTCCACCCTCCCTGGAGTGAGGGGCTAGGTGGGACTAAGCACAGTCATGGAGTAGTAGGGAGTGGAGAGCAGGCACATTCATGGAGGGGTGGAAAGAAGGTGCAGGGGGCATGTGGCAGGAAGGCAGGCACAGGCACAAGGTGCAGTGGACAGACAGCAGGGGGCAGACACAGGCAGGGGGGAAAGTAAAGCGGGGCAAATGGCAGGGGGGGCGGACAGGGGTCCCTTTCTCCCCTGCCACTACTTTCTCCACCAGAGCTTTGTAGGGGACACATTTCAGATGACCTTCCACTAATAAGATTCTATACATAGAAAATTATAGAACTCTTGGTTCCAAAATGATACCCACTAATAAAAGGTATCATTTTGGAACCAAGAGTTCTATTTTTTTGTATGTCTTCTTGTCTCAGACCAGCACAGCTACCGTGTACGCTCCTGGAAAATTATAGCAAATTTACTTTCCATGTATAGAATCTAATTAGTGGGGGGTAGTCTTAAATTTGACGTGTTTATATATGTATATCACACTCACACATGCATGCGTACACACACCCCCCCCCAAGCTTTCCACTGATTACCACATATTATTGAAAATGATGGTGTGGTTTACAGGCCTCTGCATGGTGAATGAGAAGGACACAGAAATAAAGTGGATGTACACCTAAAGGAAAAGCAATGTTTGTTGTTATTATATAGTGTTTATATATTATTTAATTTTTCCTCTCACTACCTGGGCTCTGCAGGAAAAAAACATAGAAAAGATGATGGGAAGTCAGTCTGGTTTTAGAAACCTGCTTTTGACATATTGGAACAGTTTGACAAATATGCTGTCATATGCTTAGTAGGAAACTTTCCTGGGGAAGTGTTTATCAATACCTGAAGAATCTAAGCTTCCATTTAAATAATACTTACGGGTCTTAAAAGATAACCAACCAGACATCAATGCTAGCAGACAGGTGACTGTGGTTCCTCTTCTGTTCATAATTTTACCAAGTTCTAGAAAAAGGAAATATTCAAATTAATATTCAGAATCGAATGGTAATGGCTAAACTAATAAGAATAGTGTCAATGTTGCTTTGTTGTTAGGTGCTTATGTATTCGTCAGTCAGCTTTGACTATTACTCAAAATGGAGAGGTAAGTAGCAAGTATTGACTGGGGAAAGGATAACAGAGTGCTTGACTACCTCTGTCATAATCACAATAGCCAGGAGACTATGGAAAAGGAATGGGGAAAAGGAAAAACATCTTTCCTCTTTCAGCAGTAGATAGAAAGGTTATAAAATGTCAAAGTTATCACATGTTTATCTATCAGAGTCTGATATGAAAGTTTGAGTTCCTGACCACAATTTAGTCGCACCAACCCGGGTAGGTATTCTAGCACCTTTCTCTTCCAACAACTCTCTGGGTAAGGGCAGAGAGAGAAAAGTGTGCTGAAAACAGGAAAATCAATCCATGATGTATTTCTGAAAAGAAAAGGTAAAGTGAAGATATGAAGAAAAATGAGGTCTGACAAAAAGCAAGGCAGGGTAGAGTAGCACTTTTGTAGACTTTCAGAGAGACAAGCAAAAGAATGGGGTATCCATAAAATGTCTGTTTACACTTTAATCTGACACAAAGCCATCCTTGTAAGATAGGGTGTCATAGGAGAGGTATCTTCCACTGTGCCCAGTAGGGTTACTGCATATCTGCTTTTAAGTGGAGCCTGCTGTAATAGCTCTTTTATGTTTCAGTTTCAGAAGGAATATCCTCTGATCTACCAGAACAGATTCCCAACTACGGAAAGCGAGGCAATACTACTTGAAAACAAACCCACAATTAAGCAACCAATGCTTAGCCTGAGAAAGCCAAAGTTTCGTAGCCTAAGATACTAATTCATTGAAGCCTCTACAATCTTATTTATTTTAATGAATGTATGCCTAGTGTGCTAACGGACAGGTGCTTATTATGGAGATCCAATGTTGATAGTGTGTGCAGTGAGAGTTGCATACCTTGTATTAAGTGGTGCCAAAATCGGTTCATTGTAGAGAGAGCTTTTTGTTTATTGAATCTGTTTTCAAGACTTTATTTACAAATGTTTACAAATTATTCAAGACATGCAAATGTTTTGAGTCTGTCAAAAACAATGTGACAATAAGCATGAAGTTTTAGTAACCAAAAATTGTGTATGTAGTCTGTGAAGTGTATATGTACATATTATATGGTAGCTTTATGTTAAATCTGTTTTAGAAATGATGCCATAAATTTTGTGAGGTTTTTTTAATCATTTCCTTATGTACTATATAATTGCTGTACTTGGGCATTCTAAATACTGAGAACTTGCAGCAAAATATTGCTCTGAGGCCTGGCAGAAATTTTGGCCTCTGTGATTTCAGTGACACCAGGAATTCACCCCAGATGAGTGATTATTTCTCTGTCTCTTGTCTATTCAAATTGCACTCTTTATCAATCATTTTTGTATTATTTTGTGTATTTATTTTTGTTAAAATTATCCTTTTTATGTATATTTCTAACTTTTGGATGGAAAACCAATCTCAAATACACAAATAACTGACCTCAGATATGCTGCTTTAATTGCTAATAGTGGAGGATGCTATATAGTCTTACAGAACAGAACTGACAGGTATTGTATTGTTAGATTTGATCTTTCATTTACAATGTAGTAATGCTATTCAGGTTAGTATAGTCTTTTGCAAAACTTGAAATCAGACAAAGGAAACATGGACTAAATATCTTGAGTGAAATCTGGCCCTAATAAAAGCCAGTGGGAGTCCTGCCATTGACTTCACTAAGA
>NW_005843150.1:76060-80006 GCF_000455745.1 Alligator sinensis | reverse complement strand
AGCAGGATTTTAAATCTATTGAAATGTTATTTGTTCAGTGTTGATTTGTAACTTTTTCAGTTATTTCTATGTATTTTACTAATATTTGTTTTTCAGAACATTTATTGCAGAGGAAGTAGAATTTAGGTTTTGGTTTGGGTTTTTTCTTCCATTTATTGTCAGTATTTAAGCACTTTTTTGTATTTTGAAAGAGAAAAAAATATGGAAATGGCCATTGGTAATAAACTATTAACTGTGCTAAGAATGTCTTGCAGAGAATAAATGTGTAATAAACTATACCAAAGCTAAATCTCGAGTGACAGGAGTTAGGTGGGTAGGTGGGTATTTAGAAACCTGATGTGTAGATGATTTGCTTGGGTGAAATCCTGGCCTATTGAAATCAGTACAGGTTTTACAGTTCCTTTCAACTGAGCCAAGATTTCACCCTGTAATAAATCTAGATATAACCACTATTTCTGCAAATACAAATGTGGGATATAATGTATATGAGTAACCCTGTGAGGATTACATATTTGTAAGTATTTTTTGTTTGTTTTCAGGATTAGGTTCCCACCTTGTACATAAAGTAGCCACTGTAAAGGCATCACATGAAAAAAATAATAGTCATTTATTTAAAAAATGTTAAAAGGGTTGCTTACCAGAAGTGGGTTTGAGAAGGGGGAGGTTGTTCTTTTAATCACACTTTATGCTAGACAAAACGCGCTAACGGAAATCTCATCCGTTCCCCAAACAATCTGCTTGTTTTCTTTCCTGCATATCTTGGTTTTCCCTAGGAAACTTGAAGGTGGTAGAGCTAATGAGGATGGCACAGGAGGCAAGAAAATGAAAGCTAAATAACTAAAGAAATTATTTTTATCTAGACTGTTTATAAATCTTATTTATTAATATTTTTAGACGGCACAGAGTAATAAGTTGTGCAAGCGTTACATAATCCTTTTAAGGCCTCTTTAAAGATGCTAAACCAGTAACTGTAAGTACACAGTGGAGCAGTATTATTTTATCAAAAGTATTGATTGTAATTATACATACTGAGCATGTCTACACAAGCCACCCACTGCACGGCTGTTACTGCGCAGTCATTTAGTACTTGCATAACCAAGTGCTAAATGACTGCGCAGTAACCAGCATTATTGCTTGTGCAATAACAGTTCGTGCCCGGTGACGCTATAGTGCAGTAAGCATTTGTGTAGACGTGGCCACAGAGTGTAAAGGAAGCATGAAACTGTTGTGAACAATGCTGCTGATAATCTGGAAGTCACCATTACATAATGGCATGTTTATTTCTAGGCTTATCCATTCTAGGCTTTTGTGAAAAATCTGAGCGTGGTAGTGCTTAATGTAGGTACTGTTCCGACTGCTAGTTACCATATCATCTGGACCTTATCAGTGCAGGATGTGATAGCATAGAGGTTAGAGCCACAGCTCGGTTTCTGCCAGCAATGCAGCTACATCAGTGGTTAATTTTATGGGGTGGAGAGTTTAAGGAAGAGATGCATTGACTGGGTTAATTAATATTATAAGGCAGACAAAGTTCTTTGGGTAAATGTGATGTATTTTATTAGACCAACTGAAGAGCTGAAAAAAATGTTATTTACAAGCATTTAGGCACAAACACCCATTTTCAGGCAAAGGGAGAGTCTGCCAGTGTTTGTGTACTCTCTTGGGTCAGATAGAAGCTTACCATATTTTGTGGTGTATACGTCGGCACAGTGTATAAGTTAACCCCAAACTTGATCAAAAAAGTTAGGGTTTTCATGTATCTGGTGTATAAGTCGATCTTGGCTTTGATTCATAGATGTTAGATGTTAGGGTCGGAAGGGACCTCAATAGATCATCGAGTCCGACCCCCGATCATTGAGTCCGACCCCCAAGATCATCGAGTCCGACCCCCCTCTTGATCTTCATCACCAAGAAAAGGATCAGGCCCTTGTGTACTGACAGGCTCTGGGGAAGCAGGATCAGGCCCCTAGGAGCTTGGGCAGCACCCAGCCAGGCCCTGGGGGCGCCACCACCATGAAGGAAAGGACCAGCGCCCTCTCCTGCAGCTCAGGGGCTGCCCAGCCCTCTGGCAGCTCACCCTTAGCCATGCTGAAAGCAGGATTGAGCCTCCCACCACTTCTGCCTTCAGCAGGCTCCTGCAGCCAGCAGGATGCCTGGAGCTACCTGGGAAGGGGCTTCCTCGCCACAGGGGCTGGGGAGGAGGTTGGCCCTGCCCAACACCTGGCCTTGTTCGACACCCCTAGCTCCCCCACCCCCGCCACCCATGGGGTGAGGCAGCCCCTTCCCGGGCAGCGCCAGGTGTCCTACCAGCCACAGGAGCCTGCTGAAGGCAGAAGCAGCGAGGGGCCCAACCTTGCTTTCCATGGTGCCTGCATGACCCCCAGCCATGAGGGGTGGGGGGGCAGGCAAGCTGCCAGTGGACTGGGCAGCCCCTGAGCTGTGAGGGGCCCTGGTCCTTCCTTCTGCAGCGGTGGTGCCCCTGGGCCCAGCTGAGCAAGCTGCTACCTGGCCAGGTGCTACCTGAGCTCCCAAGGCCGCAATCCAACGTCCCCAGATACAGTCTCTAAATTAAGGCAGAAATTTAAGAGTAAATTTTGGGGGTCAGACCCACACATACACTGAAGTACGGTAAGCCAATATGCAAAATGCAGGTCTGTGAAAATGCAAATGCCTGGCAGGAAAGATCAGAGGGGATCTTGTTTGCTGCCTTGTGGGAGGGCCCTGGGGAGGAGGGCATACAGAGAACTTCTTAGGTTATCTCCTGGGGAGTCTTAGGGGATCAATATGCCGAAGAGGCTGGGAACTACTTGTGTCAACCCAGGAAGGGCACGGGCGATGGGTGCACCCTGACAACCAAGGACTGTTTCTGAGATATGGGTCTGCTTTTCACATTTTTTTTCTTTGCTCATTTTGGTAGTAACACCTGATGGACCTGGATAGCCATAAGGGAAGGTATGAAGGCTGCAGAGCAGAATACCCAGTACCCTGCAGTCTTTCCTTGTGTTTTTTCTGTCTCTGCTTCTTTTTTCTTTTGTTGGTTTGAGAGTGGGAGGCAGGCAGAATAAGGCCTGGGAGAGGGTCAGAGCCCAGACAGACCAGAGCCCTGACTAAATGAAGGGGGGCTGGAGCCTGACTGGGGCTGAACCTTACCCACAGACGGAGAAGGGGTGAGGAATAGAGGGAGATCAGTAGCCAGGGGGAAGGAAAGTACTTACAGCCTAGGCTTTTGTTGCCTAAAGACAGCCTCCTGAGATCTCAATTAGAGAGCAAGGTGACAGGCAGGAGAGAGTGGAGCCAGAGTAGGCAGCCAGGCGCAGCCCGGACACTAAGGGGCACCCAGCTGCCCCTGGAGGTACACACGATTACAGGGAGATTATGGCGAAGGTGCAAGTGTAGTGTCCATAAGCATCTCTTTTTATAATATTGGGCGTTGTCCTATGTATTACAATGTGATGGGAACATTTCTGTTTACATAACAGTTGACAAAAGGGTCCTATTTTCCCCCTTCCCCATGTTCCCTTGCCCTTGTTCCATCAGCAATACTTTGATATTCGTAGTTTGATCTTGAAAGTTTTAGTCATGTTCTTAGTTAGTTATTTTTCTGCTATACATTTAAAAATCAGACGGTGTCCTGTTCAGAAACCTCGTTGTTCGCATGTTGCTGTGCCTGAGGTTATCAGACTTGTCTGCACACTTGATATTCATGTCCTCAGTCCAACGTACCCCCGCATCTGCATAATTTTAGTTGATATTCATCTGTACTTTCCACTAGAGGATCCTCCTCTGACATTTCTTCTAAACTGGTTAAATGTTTTGTTAAACACGATGGCATGAGTTCACTAAACAGCATAATTTCACTTATGAGGTGGAGGCTGGAAACAGTGTCATAGTTTCATAGTAGCTAGGGTCAGGAGGGACCTGAACAGATCATGTAGCCTGACCCCCT
>NW_005843150.1:60623-75179 GCF_000455745.1 Alligator sinensis | reverse complement strand
CAAAGGCCTTCTTAAAGTCTAGAAAGACTATGTCCACAGCAACACCATCATCCAAAGATTTAGTTACTTGGTCGTAAAAGGCAATCAGGCAGGACCTGCCTTTGGTGAAGCCATGCTGATTTCCCCCGAGCATGATCTCCTCTGCAGGCCCCCCACAGATATGCTCCTTGATGATCCTCTCCAAGAGCTTCCCAAGCACCGAGGTGGGGCTTACAGGCCTATAGTTACTTGGGTCCTCCTTCCTCCCCTTCTTAAAAATAGGGACCATATTAGCCAGTTTCCAATCCCCCGGCACCTGGCCAGATGACCACGAATGCTCATACAGCCGGGCCAAAGGCTCCACGATGACCCCTGCCAGCTCCCTCAACACCCTTGGGTGGAGGGCATCTGGACCTGCAGATTTAAAAATGTCTAGCCCTTCCAGAAGATCCCTAACTACATCTGCACTGACTAAAGGCTTAATAGAGCTATCCTCAAGATTGTCCCTACCTCTGGTAGGTGGGATATCCTGGTCCCTGTTCAGGAAAACAGAGGCAAAGAAACTGTTAAAAATATCAGCTCTCTCATCTGGCGTGGCCACCAGATTACCATTTGTGTCTTGCAGGGACCCTACATTGCCTGGTGCCCTCTTCTTGCTCCCAATGTACTTGAAAAAGGACTTTTTGTTGTCCTTAATCCTGGTGTCAAAATTGGTAACTCATTTACAGCGAGTTGCACTAGGTATTAAAAAAACTATTTTTGTTTTGTCTTTTTCATTTCAGTTATGCTTTTTGATAAATTCTTAGACTGCATGTTGGCTTCCTCTTGTCTTACTGTAGGAGAACATGGGAGAAGCATTTTTAACACTAGGACAATACACAGAAAAAGGTGTTTTGCAACTATACGTATAGCTTCTATTTCATGCTTTGCTGCCACTACTTCTTTGGATCCTGATTTAGCAATGCACTTAAGCACTCCAAGCCCCAAATAAGGCATGTTCTACTGCTTGGGCAAGATCCCTTATGATAAAATGGTTTATCCCGGGATAAATGCAACCTTTGTGGGACAAATTCTCTTCCAGTTTAATTTACCCAGAAGGTGGCTGAATATTGGTACTTGTGTTTTCATTTAACATATTTCTGAGGAATAAGTTGTTGAAGTCTAATATACTGAGACCATGCCCATGCTCTCTTCAATATATCATATATATCATGTGTTGCATACAACACACACCTTTTCCACAAAATCAGCCCCCCCTCAAATTAGGGTTAATTGGGGAAGCTGATTTTTCTGACCAGGATAGAAGTATTCCTGCTCCATGGTGCAGCAGCTGTTTCACTATCATCAGGCAACTGATGGAGTCAATTGCTAATTACTCTTCAACCTAATGATCCTCTCTCCTTTTAAATGATGTTGTTCTACTAATCAAGCCATCCTTTCTTAGGGTGACTTTTTTCTGTCTGCTAGCTGTTCCTCTCTTCCTATTTTAGCTTTAATTAAGCAGGAAAAGGAGGGTGAGTCACCTGAAGACTAGCCTCTGCCCCTGCTCTATGAAATCATAAATCGGCGAGGAGGGACAGGACATTTCTTCATTCTGCCTTTCAAAAAAAAAGTGCATATATTCCAATTCATGTTGTATATGAGAAAACGTGGGGGTGGGGGCTGTAGGGTTTGGGTTTTTTGTTTTGTATTTTGTTTTGTTTTTTGGGGTGGGGGGGAGAGGAGGCTTGTAATACAGAAGTTGCAAATACCTCTTCCCTTCTGCATCTATGATTGTGTCTCCCTGCCACAGAGAACCAAGGGGACCTAAATTTATTCACTTTCAGATCACTAGATACTTTACTGGGTTTTCAAAGCAAAGTGAATATTTTTGTTTTTGTTTGGCATTTTTAAGTCACCATCTGTAATGGGCAGGGATCCGGGTTTTCTGTTTCCCATGGAAACAGAGAAAACCATGGACTTCCCCTTTTTATCAGAACAAGTGCAGATTTCTCCTTTTAGCAGAGAAATCTGCGGAATCCCTGCTTTTGCAAAGAGCTCTGCAAGCTGGCTGAGCTCCAGCCTGCAAGAGCTGTTTGCAAACAGGGCAGGAAACCCCCAGCCTTGTCTGGAGGGGGAGGGAGGGAGGGAGGAAGGGCAAGGCTTGAGGCTCTGTCAGCCATGGCTGGCTCAGCTCAGCTTCGCTCCACTCTATAGAGCCTGAGGTAAGTGGGGTTTGTAGGGGGCTGGGGGCAAGTGAGGAGCACCAGCAGGGCTGGGGGAGGCATTGGGGGGAAGTGTGAAGGGCACCAGCGGGACTGGGGGAGGCTTTTAATTTTAATAACAGATTGGGGGATTTATCAGAGAATTTGCAATTTTTTTGTCAAAGAATGTATTTTTTATCAGAGAAAACCAGGATCCCTGGTAATGGGGCATAAATAGTTCTTGGAGAAAGAGTTATAACATTTTCAGTAGTTTAAAGTGATCTTATTCCTTTATTTAGTGTAGCAGTTGATTTTCTAATAACTATATTATATATGGCAACATGTAATGTGCACTCTAGTCTTTTTATGGTAGTAGGATGTGGGAGTTGGCTTTTCTTTTTTAATAGACAGCAGGATAAACAATTTTTCTGAGTAAACTTTCTCATACTGAATGCTTTTTTTTTTTTTTAACATCTTAGTAGCATGGATACGTGACATCTGCCATCTGGAGTCAACTCATGTTGAACATTTGCAAACCAAAGTTACCTAATGTTACTTGCTTGTAATTATTCCCATTCTGTTCAGCTCTGTGTAAATACTTGCTTAGCTGGTGCACGTAAATAACTTACTAGGAGAGAGACTCCTTTCTTGGGATTTAGCTTCTGGAGAGCTGCCCTAAATAGTAAGAGTTCCTGAGGCATGTTACTTAATTTTTTATTCAGTGTTTTGAGAGAAACTAGAAAAAAAATCTAAAATAAATTATGATGCTTTAAAGTGTTAACCATCATATTTTTAAAGGGAGACATGTATAGATACTAACATGAAGAAAGAATGCAAATCAAAGAACCTTTTGGAGTTACTAGTGTTTTTTTATTCATTTTTAAAAGTCTGCTTCTATCTTGATGAATAGCCCTGTTAAATTCCAAGTTGCAAAATTTAAATCCTTCTAGAAGACCCATTTATAAGTTGTGAATTCACTCAGTTTTGTGTAATCTACCAAAGTTGCGTGTAGTACAATAATAGAGGTCTCTGTTCTCTAAATGTCACTGTGGTTCTGTTCTGAAAACTAACTTTACAAAAATTGTATCATAGGGTTCCCTGTTTATCATCTCACAGTGACTCAGCATCAAATCTACTCATTTTAAAAGTGAAAAGCTGTTTTTGACATCTATTTCTGCAAAGTCTAAATGGGATAGGAAATCAAATTATTACTGATTTAGGCATAAACAGCAGCAGAGCTTCTACAGTAGGGAGCAATATTAACAGTTATAACGGTGTATGAGCCCACCCCGCTAATATTAAATCATTTGTAAATCTGGAGACATGATGAAGTGGATTGAAGAAAGAATTGGGGTAATAATCCTTGAATTCCAATCTCTTGTCTAGCATAGATCTATCAAATGTTCTTCTACAGTGAATTGCACCTATTTAACTAAATGTCCTTTTAAAGAAAAATAAGGGGGATTTTTTGTTGGGGGGGTGGGGCGGGGAGGTCAGGGGTCTGATGTCTTTCCTTGGACTAACTGTATGGTTAGAAGAAAGGGTGGGCAGGCTTTTTGGTACAGACTGCCCTTCAGATCTGCATAAATGTCCATATCTTCCATCTTTATAGTAAGATTGTTGTAGCTGTAATAGTCTGGGAAATGTACAAAAGGAAATATTTTGAAGTTTCCATCTTAAAGTAATACAGAAAGTTCTGAGTCTGCACAACTTTTAAAGCTAATTTCTACTTCCAGATGCATCTGCTTTACCATTGCAAAACATTCCATTTTATTTGACTTGTCCTGTTAAGAGGTTTGTGTCTGAATGTATTGTTACAATGCTTCTTCACACTGATGATTAAGATAATTTGAATAATTACAGGGCTGTCCTCAACCAACAGGAACACTAGTGACTGCATGAGCAGACCTAACCCCAAGCTCAATACCTCTTCAATCTGTAGTAAGGACCAAGAGAAATGTGCTCTTTGCCTTAGGAACAGTTGAACAGAAGGCAAGTCTCTGCCTGATGTCTCTGTTTAGCAGTACAACCCACAGAGAGCCAATTAAGGTTTCATTTCCCTTCTCTCATTGTTAGTGTAACAGTTTAAGACTCAGCCGAGATTTGGGACATTGCCCAGGGTAAGGCTGACCTTACTGTAAGTGGTTACAAAATGTCATCGCCTTTCACGTTAGGCTTCCAAAAAGAGACCTGGAATTCCTCCTAATCTGATTAATCCCTGAAATAACTTCTTGCTGCAGCTTCACTTTCATAAAGTGTTTGGTAATTCAGGGAGAGAGAGGATTTGTTAAAGTGCCAAATGGGACTGAATGTACCCGATCCCTTCTGATCTCAGAAGCTTAAGTCCTGGGCCTGGCTAGGTCTTGAACAGGAGACCACCTGGGAATTGCGGGTTCCAGGGGAAGGCCTCAACCTTTTTTTTTTTTTTTGGTTTTCATAGGGGTAATTTGACCTCAGGCAAGGGGGGATGTCTTTTAGAGGTCCCTTCCAGCCCTACTTCTCTCTGATTTCTATGATTTCCACTCCTGCCAAAAGTCACGTTCTATTTAGTCTTCATGTCAAAGGCTGATACACCATGGGTATTTGAGTACCATGTTTACTTAGCTGTCATATGCACCCTTTCTTTCCCCAAAATTAGTCCTCCAAATGTGAGATGTGTCTCATGTGGAGAAGCTGATTCCTGCACCACAGTGGAAGCATAGGGACACAGTAATGGCTGCCAGGGGCTGTACTTCTCTCCAGCCAGCAAGAAGCAGAGCTAGGGGCCAGTTAAGTGACAGAGCTAGTCTTTCCCAGCCACTGCTGAATTGACAGCTTTGACTTAAAATGTTCATGAACCAACTAAAAAAAAATTCAATTTGGGTCAATACAAAGTTCATTTTTACAATTTTGAAATGCTTCCATTTTTTACCATTTTTAATGTTGGGCGCTGCTTAATCTTCTAAATGAAAAGCTGTTTTAATCAGGACAAAAATGCTTTCCTATTATAAAAGTCATTAGGAGATATTTTGACAACTTCAAAACTTAAGAAAAATTGAGTAAAAAGAATTATTTCAATTAGACTCAATCTCTTGAACAGAAATCAGCAATTTCTGGCAAAACATGTTTCACGTAAAAATTCTAACCTAGCTCTAATGAGCTTTATAGCAAATGGTGCAGGCCCACGAATCTAAAGGTGGATGCAGAGGCTAGGGAATTTAAGTCTTTCAGGGTATCCGGGGGGTGGGTAATAGGTAAGGAGTTGACAACAGGTAGATACAGGGTTTTTTTTCCTACTAACCTACTTCTCCTGGCTGGGTCCCAGAATGAGATGGAGAGTGGGAAGCAGATCAGTGGCACAGTGACTGATCCATTAATGTTAGTAACAGTTAACACTTTTTAATCCTAGATATTTTTAAAGGTTTCACAAAAAATGATTTAACATTATCCTCCTTTAATAGGTAGGGTAACAGACACAGAGAAGGTGAGGTCACGCATCTGCCCAAAAGCAAACCTGGAAAGTGAATCCAAAGTCTCCTCTTTGTCTCCTGGGTCCACAATGACTCCCTTGGAGAAAGAGAGAGATTGATGAGAGAGTGAGACTTCTTTCTCCCCCTGTATACACTGTAAATGGGACAAGTGGAGAATATTTTCTTACAGGACAGATTCAGTAGTTTTATTCGCAGGGGTCAGCCCTAGTGAGGTGGAGATGAAGGGCAGGGTTGTGATGCCAAGCTGCAGGCACGTTACAGAGTGTGTGACTTGATTGCATTCTCTTTCCTTCTTTCTTTGTAATCCAGTCCTGTTTGGGAAGGATTTAAGTCCCCTGGAAAACATTCAAAGAGCCTTGTTATGTGAACAGCAAGGCAAAACCTAATAAAGTACCAGGGGGATTTCAGTGGTGAAAGCAACTTCTGTTTTTCATACCAAGCTGATTGGTTGGTATGTTTGCCTGAAGCTTCAATAGGACTTAACATTCATATAAATAGCCAGTTCATAGCTCTGACTTCTACACTCTGCAGTTGTTTCTGGAAAGCTCAAATCCTTGATCAGGAAGAAAATGTACAGCCAGTAAGTATCTCAACAGGCTCTTCTCTGAGCTACAGGCAGATATTTGTTGTTGTTAATGGATTAAATGTATTTCACTAACATGTTGAAGCCCAGGTGAAGACTGGGGCTCGATTGTGTAGCATTGTGTGATTCCTATATGCTGAAACTTCTGCAATGGGTGTCTATTCCTGAGACTATAACAAGTTGCTATGCCCATTAGGGGAGTTGAGAACATAAGAAACGGTCCCTCCTCGGCAAGCTTACACTCTACTCGCTGGACAAGTCAGCTTAGCACGTGGGGAGAGGGAGAGGGGAGCCCTCAAGCAGAGTGAACAACACAGTGGGCTGCAAGCATGGAGTTACTGCCACAACTGGATGCCAGTTACTTTTCAATGTTTGCCATGGAGTTTTGCTGGCAGGGAAGTAAAGCTAAGCAGGCAAAGAAAAGGAGGGGAGGGAGGCGCTACTGGGGATAGAGGAAGGGGAAAGGAGAGCACTGAGGGTAGATTGGGTGAGGCTGACATAAAGAGAGTTTTCAAAATGAAAACTTTTTAATGTGATTGTCACCTGCCTGAGGGTTTTCTGCTCTTGTTGTTCCTCTTTGCTCTTGGCTGGGTCCCTGCACACTCCTCCCAGACATTTCTCTTCCCTGTACTCGCATGGCTGAGAGTTTGGGAGCCTGGGGCTGGGCTGGGATGGGGACTGCTGCCCATCTCTGGTTCTGAGTGCTGGCACAGGGGTGACACTCCCTGGCTGTCAGCCCTTCCCAACAACACAAAGCTGAGGATACTAAGGGGCCTTGATGCAGCAGCTTAATCATCTCAAGAAAAGAAATCTGTTGCAGGAGTTGCAGTGTATGGGACTGGTACAAGAACCTGCTCTCCAAGGCTTAGTGTAGCATCCACTTAGCCAATAGCAGGCACTGAACAATGTGTCTCCAGACCTGAAAGCTCAAGTCCCTGTGGGTGGTGTTAAAGAACCAGGCCCTGTAGCATCCTCCCTGGATCACTACAGAGTAATAGTGTAATGATGGGTGGGTGACCAGGGCACCAGCCTTGGGCACTGTCTTAGGGGGCATATCAGAATGGAGCAAAGGTGGTGCTTCACCCTCCCCTTCCCCATCACCACCACCCTGTACCTCCCCTGCAGTGAGAAGGGCAAAGAAGCAGCAGTGCATGATGCAGGAGCCTCAGTTGATGGTTTGCTGCTGCTAGGAGAGATGTCACCCTTTTTTGCTCTTGGAAACCAGTAGCTTTTTGATCACTTGATATGCAAGTGATTGCATCTAGCCCACAAAGCCAGTATGTCAAATTGGACAGGCAGCCTGCCTTTAGTCCTTGTACTACCCAGATCTTCAGGTTACTTCTCAGCTCCAATTCTTCAACCTACAGTTTTTCTGAAGCCTGTTGCTTCCCTCCAACTAGTTTTGCAGTTTTGTCAAGAGTAGCTTATGAATCACGAACCATCTTATCTAGAAACTATGTCCTATTACTCTTCTGTGTCTCCAGAGCAGTTGGCTGGGCTCACTTTAGCCTCTCAAAATTTTTCTTTTCAGAGTTGAGCACCCAGCTGGTGGATATGAAAAGCTCTTTGAGACTGTGGAGGAATTATCTTCACCTGTCGCATGTCATGTCACAGGTTTGAGCGGTTCCACTGTTTTCCATCCACACTTCCTCTGAACACAGGGACAGTCCAGGCTGGTCACCAGATCAGAGTTGTGCAATGAGATAAATGGGTTAAATGTACCTCTGGGACTGTAAATATTTGTCCAGGCATCTTGGGGTAGCGGATGCTGGTCTACAATTTTAATTGAGGCCCTTTGTGCTACTGGAAAAGCCTCAGATCAGTTTAATACATTATCTTGTGCTGCCATCCTTTCAAATATTTTAATCAGGCTCTCATTGCCAATAAGGACAGCACTATTTTTCAAGAGATGCAATAGTGTTAGTTCAATGGGTGGCTCTTTCGTTTGAGTCAGTGCTGGCCCAGAACGCTGTTAGAGAGGACTCCTGCTGGTGATGCCATCTTTCAGAGACATAAAATCAAAGTCATCACCTCTTGTAGGTCACATATGACCAGTGACATTTTAATAAGAGCAAGGATGTTAATCAGGATGGTAAATGCTTGCTTAAAAAGTAATTTTCTTTCTAAAATTTTGCATTTGGGCTGCAAATTTCTCTGCAACGTTATTTGTTAATTGATATTCTTTACCTCCTGAAGCATAGTGTTGTAGTATAGTAGTCTTAAAAGGTTGTTGTTGTACCAAACCCTGTGCCCCAGAAACTGGCACAAGGAGCTGGTCAGGGAAGTTCCCATTTATATATAGGGGATGCTGGGGATTAGGGTCACAAGCCAATAGGCTAAGGAAAGGGTGACAGACGCAACTAAATATGCATTAACATACACTTAGGATCTGGGTAACAGGAAGTAAATAGTGACACCATGGTGAAATCGCCCAAGAGCAGGTAACTGGTAGAAAACACTAAAACTTGAGAACTTTAAGCCCTCCCACAACTCCGGAGGGCTCCAGACCAGTCTCTGGTGCCATAAAATGCTTAATTGACATCTGCCTGTGCTCCACGCCTGAGCCCTGCTGCTGCAGCTTGCAGTCCTAGCTCCCCTACTTCTTCCTACTCTCTGGCCATATGCCTCCCTCTCTCAGCTGTGGTGACCCACACTCCAACACTGTTCCTCCCACTTCATCTGTCTCCTGCCACCTTCTGGGAGTTGTAGTGCACGTTGCAGTTCCTTCCTCCAGTCCCCTGGAGATTTCTGGGATTTCCCGTTCAACCTACAGTGCCTTCTTCTAGTCCTCTGGAGGCATCTGGGCATTGTAGTTCATGTTACAACATTACAGTATATAATATTGTTTTATACTACAAAGATGTCTGTTTAAGTGGTGGATTAAGTAATCTCTTGGTTGAGTTTGTTCATCAGACTGGATACATTTATAAGGTGATTTGGGATAACATATAGATCATCTTGTTAAGAATTCAAAAGCATAGCCTATTCTTCTCCTACTTACTAAGATCATTTTGTCTTTATAGATAGAAGAGGTAGAGAGAGACTAGAGTTTAGTGGACAAAATAACATTTTCAGGATTAAAAACAAAATCTGCCCCTTGGCATGGAAACAGTCTGCTGATTTCATAATTCTGTTTTGGATCTAGTCTGGATATTATGTCTATAGATTAAGGAAAAACCCCAGCTTCAATCTGGATGATTAGCTTTTCCTAAGCATCAAACAAGAAAAACAATGAATCCTGTTTTCCCTCGAAATTATCACTGAAACACTACCTCCTTGATTGCCTTTCCCACAGGTAGGGTTCCCACCTGGCTCAAAGGAAGCCTACTGAGATGTGGACCTGGTTTATTTGAAGTTGGTTCGGAACCATTTTATCATTTGTTTGATGGCCAAGCACTACTTCATAAGTTTGACTTTACAGAGGGGGATGTCACATACTATCGGAGGTGAGTGCAACATATTTCAAAGCAAATGTAATGAATTAAAATACAAAACGTAGAAGCCAGATTCTGCTTTCTGATAGTGACAGGGCTTGTGTTCACTTCCAGCCGATTACCTGATGGAAAGATCTCTGTGCTGGGTTATAGTGCATCTTATGGCAACAGTGATAACATATTCATAGTTAGCATTAACCTAACACTTTCCCTGTGAAAACTACAAAACTCCTTGCATGTTGCAAATGGGTAGGTTTAGAGATGAGAGAATGGAGGCAGAAAGAGGTTAGGGGATTAACTCAAAGCTGGATAGTGAGACAGTGCTCATTAGGACTACAGCCCAGAACTCCTGATTCTCTCAGCCCCATCTTTTAATGGCAAGAAAAGGCTGCCTTCCTTAATTTAATTAAAATACCTCATGGAAATGTTGCAGCATTCTATAGCAACCATCAAAAGACTACAGCTTTATCACACTGCTAACTGTGTTTTAACTCTTTACTCCCCAGTACCTCAAAACTTGCTTCCTCTCTCTGCCATTGGCATTCCCTAGTGACTGCTTCAACTTGGTGTAGAGCCAGCTCATGCTTGATATCAAAGGGATAAATATTTTATTAGAGTCAAAACTGATCAGTCTCTGTTATTTCACCTGTGGCATCCCACTGAAACCTTTTTTAACTCACTGACTAAATTTTCCGTGGAAAGTGTTTCTTGGTCAGAAAACTAAAAAAATGTGTGGTGGGGGGGGTGGGGGGTTGGTTTTGATCATGCACAAAAACTCAGCTGAAAATCAAAACCTACTTCATAAAGAATTTTTTGATGTTGGGATTTAAAGGTGGTTGTTTTTTCTTTTTATTAAAAGATTTTTGCATGACAGGAGCAAGGGCAGCAGAATATTTTCTGACTACCTCCAAATAAAGACAGCAAGAAGGTACTAGCTAGTGCCATTCCCTACTGTGCAAAATACCACAGGGTGGTGAAGAGAATTAAGTCCTTATTCAGCTATAAGTATAACTGAAGTGAAGCTGTAAGCCTGGCTCAGATTTTCCTGGACATCACCTTCCCAGATGTTTCCAACATCTCAGCATATGAAGAAACACAGTTTTGAGAGCTGTTGTAGGCAGTCCAGATGCAACATTACCCTCTTGTTAGCAGACACAGATCTTTATAGAACTCAGCTTTTTTAAATTCATGTTGTGTTTTACTGTAAGAGTTGTAATGACCAGATATAATGTATAATGTATGTAATTTATATCAACTTTATTTGGCCACTTTTGTGATTGTATTGATTGAATCCCTTCTCTTTCTTGCCTTTCTCTAGGTTTGTTCGGAGCGATTCTTATGTAAGAGCAATGACTGAGAAAAGAATTGTGATAACAGAGTTTGGCACCTGTGCTTACCCTGATCCATGCAAGAATATATTTTCCAGGTGACTGAAAGTGAGAGTGTGACATGTTTTTGGTTATACATGTTTAAAGTACTACCAAAAGAAAATTACTGACTTGTTGTTGCCTTGATTTGTTTAGGTTTTTTTCATACTTTAGAGGTGTGGAGGTCACTGATAATGCTTTAGTTAACATTTACCCTGTGGGAGAAGATTACTATGCCTGCACAGAAACCAACTTCATAACCAAGATTAACCCCAAGACTTTGGAGACCATGAAGAAGGTAGGTGCTTTAATCTCAGGATCATAGGAAAGTAGGGTTGGAAAGGACCTCACAAGGTCACCTTTTGGGGGAATGTGGAGAAATTAAATATCAAATGAAGATTCGTGTTACACAGGGGCGGGCAATTATTTTGGGCGGAGGGCCGCTTATTGAGTTTTGGCAAGTCATCGAGGGCCGCATGATAGGCAGCCCAGGGCAGATAAATATTAATTTTCTAAGTTTTTTAGGGGCCCTACGGGCCGGATAGAATGGTCTGGTGGGTCGCATCTGGCCCCTGGGCTGCATTTTGCCCACCCCTGACGTTACAGCATGTACAGATAGGCAAGATATGTTACCTGGCACAGACCATTTTAGTAGAAATATCAACATGTTTGATTATCTGTTAATGCTTCTGAGATGTCATTGAAAAAAATGAAAAAAGCCCCTATGAAGTATGCTGCTTATATCAATCACAAGAGCTTTGTTTTAAACAGGACTTTTTTCCCATGTAAAAGAGTTCTGTGCCTCACTTGAAATCAAAAGATGTGATTAAAATCACAGAAAACTCAAAATCTTCCAGGAAAAAAATATTATAAAAAGAATTTTTTCCCCCACTTGTTTCAAAATTTTTCCAAAAAAATTTTCAGACCTGCTTTTATCATCATCATCCTTTTGGAGACAGGGACCTGAGGCACACAATGATTAAGGCTGGGGACTTGAAAAGAGCATCAGGGAGTAAGATGCCCCAAACCTAATGGAAGTTGATGGGAGTTGGGTGCCCAGCTTCCTTAGGCTTGTTTAAAAACCCCACCTTAAGTAGTTTCTCCGCACAGGAAATAAGGTGTGGATCTCCCAGTTCAGTGCCCTATTGTCCTGTGCTACTATTTAGATGCTTATTCTAACTTGTAGATATATTAACATAAGCCTTTTTATCAGTAGTGTCTGAATGCGGCCAGGCACTTGGAGCAAAGCAGAAGTGGTTGCTACCACGATAGCTAACATGCAGCTGCTGGCACCAGTCGCTTTTTTTCAAACCCCTCCAAGTCAGCACCCAGGGCAGTTGCCTCATTGCCTCCACCCCTAGTTACACCATTTCCTTTTACAGTGTCATGTTAAAGCCGTTCACTAAGCTTCCATATTGCTTTGTTGGTTACATAAGGCTCTCGTGATCTAGCAAAACATTGTATGGCTTTTAGCTTCACTGGTCATTTAAAAAATTATTTAGTAAGGGTTTTTTTCCATTCAGATCGGATCATGTCTGTTGTATACATCTTGTATTTTTTTTGTTTCCAAGAATGCTCCAGGAAGCTTTTGACACTTCTACTTTCCTACTTTTTTAAAGAAAAGCTAATACTGTGGAATCGTGTGTTGTACAAATGATGTTGTGAAGTTACATGCTAAGCCTGCACCAGTTTGAATAACTGCCCCAACACAATGTATATATCGTGGCAGGGATGCTCAACCTGTGGCCCATGGAGCCATGGCATCTGGCCTGTGGGGCTCCCCACGGGTTGGGAAATTTGGTGGCAGCGGAGCAGTGGCAATTTTATAACACCACTGTCCTCTACTTTCAAATTCCCAAGACCCGTGTGGTGGGTCAGGCCACATCATTTCCCTTTGCACAGCCAGATCAAGGCCAGGCCACGCTCCCTTCCCTCGCGTGGCTGGGTTGGGGCCTGGCCACAGGGACTTCTCCCCTGGGCCACACTGCCTTCCCCTGCATGGCCAGATGGGGACTGAGCCACATCCCCTTCCCCTGCACAGCTGGTTCAGAGTTGGTCCGTGCTCCCTCCCCTCGCATGGCTGGATTGGGGCTGGCCTTTGCCTCCTATTCGGGGCTGGGCCAAGCTCCCTTCCCCTGCATGGCTGGATTGGAGTTGGACTGCCTCCTGATCCCTTCTGCATGGCTGGATGGGACCGCACCTGCCCTGGGTGCTGAATTGGGACCAGATACTGGATCTGGCCTGCGGATGGACTGGGCACTACCCATCCTTGCCCATTGGTCAAAAAGTTCAAGCAGCACTGAATAAAACTAATCAAGCTTTTCTGGATTGTTTTCCCAGGCTTTTATTCCGATACAATTAATAGTAACCAGCCCTTACCCCAAAGTCATGCTGTAGGACCTGGTTTGACTAGCATGGCAATGCTATGGGATTACCTCCTAGCTTTGGCTTTCAGTGCGAGCCAGCAATCGCTATGCAGCTGTGGGCTAACAGGGCAGACTGCTGTCATCGGACGTCCACCTGTGCTGCTGCTTTCTGGTCCCCTGACAGCTGTACTAATCGAGTGTGCTGTCAGTTTTCACTCAACCGGGCTCCTGTAATGGCTCTCAAGAGGACAGTACTCTTGTGCAACTTCCAGCAGATCTGAGCATCTGAGTTGATGTAGACTTAGCCGCCTTCCTAGAAGAAAGCACCAGAGTTGAAGCAGAGGAGCTGCTTTAACCTGAATGTTACGGTTAATGCCCTGACGCCCTACACCTGTGTGGAAGCCTCATCCCTCCCTATTTTCACTCGGGGCAGTCCCCGCTCCATCACAACTCCCACTAAAACACCTTGTAGCAGCCCACGAGCACATTTCAGCAAGGTGCTAATCATACTGCTGTGTCAGGGCTGAAGAACTGAATCCAGCCTGGGGCTTACTCGGAGTTGGAGGCCTCAGGAAAGATGCTGACACCAGGCAGACAGCTGCAGAAACACAGAACTGCCTTGGACATGGCAGCGGTTTCAAAGGTTTGCCATAAGACATGCTCACTTTTTTTTCAAGTGCTTCCCCTGGACCCTGTAGTCTCGAACATAAACAGATGAAAAATTCAGGCAAATCCTGCAGGATCAAGTCACTGCTGTTGTTTCTCAATTCAAATATTTGCAGGTGATGTACTGATGAGCAAGGGATAAAACTATTCTTTACATTATTCTTTGCATAAAACAAGATAATGTTTACAAGCCAAATATTTCAACAAGTTTACTGTGGTAAATTACTACCTCCTGCAAACAAACCTCATGATGCTCCAAGTTTCATCTCTCTCTCTCTTTCTTCAGGTGGATCTCTGTAAATATGTTTCAATCAACGGATTAACTGCTCATCCCCATATTGAAAAGGATGGCACAGTTTACAACATTGGAAATTGCTTTGGAAAAAATTTTTCAATTGCCTATAATATTGTACGGATGCCTCCACTGCAAGCAGGTTAGTTTATGTAGTATTTAAAAGCAATATGTAAGCACTTCAGAATATCATGCGAAGAAATCTAGTTAGCTGCT
>NW_005843150.1:49446-60445 GCF_000455745.1 Alligator sinensis | reverse complement strand
TGCTGAACCAACTTGCCATCTTTGGACTTTGCGCTTTGTATGTCTTTTCAATATTTAGATCCTGTTTGTGTTGTCTTGTTTTAAAATCCATTCTGCCAATAACTAGAAATTCTGATGAGACATTTAGTAAGTAACAGAAGCACTCTGCAATTTTCACAGAGTGAATACTTTTCATGTTAAAGGCCAAAAACCTTTTGTAATATATTAAATTATGAAAACAGCCCCATGGATGGTTCAGTTAAATACAATTTTATTTCAGATAAGGAAGATCCAATTAAGAAGTCTGAGGTGGTTGTGCAGTTTCCTTGCAGCGACAGATTTAAGCCCTCCTATGTTCACAGGTAAATTTCAAGGCAATTCTGAATACGGTACAGAAAAAAAATACAAAAAGCCAGTTTTATGTGCAACAAAAAAACAGTGGGGATCAGAATTGGGAATTAAAGCAGTCTTAATGTCAAGCCTATATTTAAGACCTGCGATCATATTTGAATTGAGCCATTTTTAGCAAAGAGACCACTGTCATTTATACAAATGAACCCAAAGGTACAATCACCCTGAGATGTGACCAGATGTACTTCACACAGTTTGACTCTGGTTTGCACCATGCTTTACAGAAACGTTTGGTCTGCCTTTCATGCTAAGCAAACCTGTTAAGCACGTAATACCCAACAGGTAAAATTAACAGTTTGCAAACCTATATATTCCAGTCAATTTGAGTGTGAATTTTCAATGCTGCAGTCTCTATTCAACATAAACTACCATTTTGTGCATATATGCACTCTTGTCAGAAATCAATACAGTGAAACTTAACAAGCTCCCACTATATTTCTGAACAGCTTTGGAATGACTGCAAATTACATAGTATTTGTGGAAACACCAGTGAAAATTAACCTGATCAAGTTCCTCTCTTCCTGGAGCCTTTGGGGAGCCAACTACATGGACTGCTTTGAGTCCAATGAAACCATGGGGGTACGTGATATATTACACCGAGAGGTAACCTGCTATGTGACTGGGCTTCTAAATGTGAGGCCACGTCACAGTAAATACGTCTTCATTATTTCCCAGGTGCCAAAAGCAAAATGCTTCCTTGTTTCCAGGTCTGGATTCATGTAGCAGATAAAATTAAAGGAAAGTACCTCAATATCAGATACAGGACCTCAGCCTTTAACCTCTTTCATCACATTAACACATATGAGGACAATGGATTTCTTATTGTGGATCTCTGCACCTGGAAGGGGTACGTAAGGGTTCAAACGAGTGCCCATCATGTCTTTTAAAATCTAGGGAGCACACCCATCCCGAAAATTCACAGGTGGGCACCTGTCGTATCCATAGCACTGATCTGTCAGCTTGACACCTCTAAGACTTAATGTAAGAGCAAATATACTGCAGAGAGTAATCATGCACTGAAAAGGAAATGGGATGGTCAATCTAATGGATCCTTGTCGTGCCTACTTGTTTGGGCCTGACCCTTCCTGTGACTGAATTTAGGTAAAATCTGTCATTGACTTCCCCAGGAGCAGGGCTGGGGAGATAGTTTTGTCATGAAAGATTGTCAGTCCATTCTGACTGTGAGGGAGAGACTGGCTTGTCTGCACAGTCAGGTGACAGGAGAACCAGGCTCTAGGATTTTGACCTATATACATTTAATTATAATAATCCATTTTAAAGCTGCAAGCTGAAGTGACACCTCATAAAATATAGTCATGCTATGATCTCATTAATGGAAATATGCTGTCAGGCTCTGATTTTTGTTCTGACTAAAAGAGATTATTAACTTTTGAAGGCAAAGTAGCATTTTCCTAAAAATGACAGAATCTCATGCTCTGCGACTATTTCAGTGCAACATGTGAAAATCTATTTTCTCTGCTAACCTCCTGAAGGCTTCTGAACTTCTTTGATAGACCCGAGTGCTCCACAGCCACCTGAAGTGCTAGTTTGTCTGAATAAAGAGATGTGATACCAGTCCCTGCACCACCCAGGAATCGGTGATAAATGAGGCTGTGATTTCCCAGCCAGATCCACATGAGCAGACAGACAGGAGCCCCATCTTCAATGAAGCCATGTGAACAGACACAGGCAACTGCTATACTGGGGATCTGTTTTCAGGGATGAAGGCAGTCCCTGAATTTCAATGATCTTGTTTTAAAATATTTCCTTTTTGTAACTTTTAATGCATACTGCTCGTAAGTAATGGTATGGTGGAGTCCAATAGAATCCATTTTACCAAAGCTTTCATGTCACCACGCAGCTTTAGTAAACCTCTGTCATTGTTGAAGTGTCTCTGCTACTCCAGCACCTGCACTTGTGGTCACACAACTGGATTCATCTTGATTGGCACTGGTCACATAAATATGGAAATAAATCTGCCAGGCCTTTGGATTTTGCAGTAGTGACTCCCAAGAGCCACACCAGGCCTCAGTGCTCAGTTTTTGCAGGTCTGCAACGAACACTTGCATACTGAACTCTTTCTCAAATAGCCCATGTTTGCCCTGGCTCATGTTTGCAATTCTGTCTCTGTGCAGGTTTGAGTTTGTTTACAATTATCTGTATTTAGCCAATTTACGTGGGAACTGGGAAGAAGTGAAGAAAAAGGCTGAAAAAGCTCCTCAGCCTGAAGCTCGAAGATATGTCCTTCCTTTAAGCTTTGACAAGGTAACAGTTTGATCAGGCACATTTGGAAGCTTAGCTCAGTTCAATCCTTTGGAATGCTACAGCCCGCACGGCTCCGGCAAACCTGTGGCCAGATTGTTGTTTTCAGTGCAACTGAATTCAAATCTCTTTTGAGAGAAATCTTTAAATCCACATACTCAGTGCGCCCACTATGCATGGGTTTCGGGCAGTGCCCAACATCACAATTCTTCACATTTCTTTACAAGATAGAGAAGAGCAAAGTATCAGCAACTTTTCCCAGATGCTACGTTCCATTCCCAGAGGTGTATGTGGCTTGGAGCTGGGTGAATAATTTTGCCAGTTCTTTTGCTAGAGTGTTTGCAGAGAGTGAATATTAAAGGGGAGCAGAGGCAGCCAAGGGGACTGTGCATGGGATCACGTGAACAGCCTCAATAGTTTTGTGGCCTCTCAATTAACCCAGTAAGCAGCTTGCCCCTGGGCCAAGTCTGCCCTGCTGTTCCCCCTGGCCCTATGTATTTAGAGCTGATGCAAACCTAGTTTCCGTGGCAAACAAAGAGCACCAAGGCTCTTTGTGTCTCTAATCCTCCTCCTCAGCTCCATCTATTTCCTGAGTAATTTCTGCCATATAAGGCAGGGTCTTATGTTTCAAACTTACTGGTCCTACATGGTTTTTAAACTTTTCACTGCTGTTGATTCTGACTCTGCTGAAAGCAAATAGAGGTAATGTAACTAGCCAGGTAAATTGTCTTCAGAGTAGTGAAACTCCCTGGTACCCTCTACACATACAGCATATGTATTAAAACAAGCGCTGACCTGTATTGGCACCTTTATTAATAACCTCATGATGGTTTAATGGGAGATTCTCAAGAGGTACACAGAAGAGTTAGACACGCACATGCCACTGACTTTTGCAGAGTTAGACAGCTGTCTCACTAAATCTTTCTTTCCCCTAAAAACATGAGACTTAATTTTTCACTTCAGTAGCTAGTGCTAATATATATTCAGTCTCAGACTCCTTAGTTTTCACTCTTAAGGAAAACTAGGTTTGAGTTAGGATCAGCTATAGTAAAGCAAAGGCTCCTAATTCACACTAACCACTAGGAAAGTCACTGTCCATCTGAGTGTTGAAAGTAGGCCAGTATGGCCCCCCAAAAAAGTCAAAGTTACTATAGTGCAGATTGCACTTTGCTTATTTATTTTGGCAGCTGCAGTTTAGTTTGAATTATGTTTGAAACTTCACAGGATGCTGGGGAACATCTAACAACATATTTTGTAAAAGTCATGAAGCCTTATTGTTCTGAGCCTTTATTACAGCACCTTGCTATTCAGGGTTAATTAAGAAATGAGGAGAGTCATTTTTGTGGGTGAGTTGGAAAGTTTGTATCCAGCTGCCTATCATGAGATACATGGCTAGGGGGAAAGAAAATCAACCTTCCATGGCACCTAGTGCAACAAAAAGAAAATGCAGGACTTGGAGTTGTTCCTTTATTTCTCAATGGCTCTTTCTGTCCTAGGTTGACACGGGTAAGAATTTAGTCACCTTGCCCTACACGCCGGCCACAGCAACTCTGCACAGTGATGAAACCATCTGGTTGGAACCAGAAATTCTTTTCGCGGGGCCTCGCCAAGGTAAGATTTAATCCTGAACCTCAGCCAGAGGCAACAAAGCTGTTTCAGAAATATGAAACCTACCAATTCCAGCAAACATGTGTTTTGTTTTATAGCCTTCGAGTTTCCACAAATCAATTACCAGAAATATAGTGGGAAACCCTATACATATGCATATGGCCTTGGACTGAACCACTTTGTTCCAGACAGGGTAACTATTAAATATTTGAATGGGGACATGTGAACTTAACCAATCTTTAACTTAATGATAAATAAAGGAGTCTTACTAAAATGATGTTTCTCTTCATGTTACAGCTTTGTAAGCTGAACATTAAAACCAGAGAAACATGGGTATGGCAGGAACCAGATTCATACCCATCAGAACCTATCTTTGTTTCGCAGCCAGGTGCCCTGGAAGAGGATGATGGTAAGTGTCCTCATATTATGTTTCGTTGTCCTTTAGTAAGTTCTTTTAAAAGTTTGCGTCCTTTGACATGGGTTGAGCTATCCTGAGCTATCTAGTCCTTTTGCTGGATGGATAGATTTTAGATTGCCACCTAAAAGAGAAGTGGTACGCAGCTTGCTGGAATTGTGCCCCAAGTAAGGGACCAACTACCCTACTACTACTGGCTGCAAGGGTGAGAAATCATAAGAGCTAGGGGAACTCTCTTTCAACCCAAGATGCAAAATGAGAATTCTGCAAAATATAATCAGAAAAGCATACCTGCAACGTAAATTTACTTTCTCTTTCCACTTTTTAATGGGCCAAATTTGATATGGACTCCATTTGAGGGACAGTCATCACAGAACCTGCAACACCATTTTTTTTATGGCTGGTTTTCAGACAGGTATACTGTAAATTTCTAATGCAGCAGAAGTTGCCATACTATGATGAACCTGCTTGGGAAATTATTTTGATGTACTACAATCTCAGAATACTTTGAGAAGGAAAGGGTTTTTCTCTTCACATTTTAAGGAGTCGATTTTTTTGGGGGTGGGGAGGGAGGGATCATAAGAAAGTATGGCTGGAAGGGACCTCACAAGTTCATCTAGTCCAGTCCTCCACACACAGCAGGATCATCCCTGACTGAGCCACCCCAGCCAAGTGTATAGGATCATAGGACAGCAGCTCTGAAGGGTTTTGCTGATCCACACAATTGTTCTAGGCTAGGCATATGCAGTTAGTGATTTACACAAAGTCCATAGTATTCAGCATGGATATAATCTATTTACTTCTGACTGTTAGGAGTGATTCTGAGTGTGGTCATTAGCCCCTGCGTGGGACCCAAGCCCGCCTACCTACTGGTACTGAATGCAAAGGATATGAGTGAAATGGCCAGGGCTGAAGTGGAGATGAACATTTCTGTTACCTTCCATGGGATGTTCAAAACAGCATGACAGCTATCGCAAATGCCTTTATCATAATTTACATTTTTATCTTCAAAAAGGTAGTTTCTACTTACAAACCTCAAATACTATTTTCCTTTGATGCCTGGCTTTGATTTGTAAAATTTGCTTATTAAGAAATCACTTTTCTGCATATTTACTTATGATATTTGCACAGACTTTTCCAGCTTTACACTTGGCGACATTTTAAAAAGCACAGCAGCAATCATTTGAAAATTTAAAACAACAAAGAAGGGCTTTTATAGAATTAAACTTTGCGGCAGGGAACAGAAGGAAAGATACCTGAAAGAGCACCATTAGAACTCAATATATATTGCAGATACAATAAACATCCATGAAATAAGCTGAAAATTGTAGCTTCTAATGCATGCTTTAAGAGGAGGCAATTTCAGATTGTTTAGAAATTTTCTAATTTAAATAATTTCTCTTTCACTGTGTTAACATCCTAAACTCAAATGTTTTTCAGTGAGTCACAGTAAACACCAATTTGAACACCATCCTTCCTGGCTGTTCTGGGGACTTGATTCAATCAATGAGAGAGCAGGTCTAAGACTAATATTTTCTCACTTAATAACAACCCTACTGCTGAGAAGTCTAGAGGTAGAGCCTACAACATATAGGTAATGTCCCTTCCCACTCCCCAGTTAATAATGTCCTGTCTACAGTACTGCATCACCCACTAGTATGGAAAAAGAATGGCTCCTATCCTCTTTCCTCCTAATTTTGGAAGCTCTCTCACATTCAGGGTAAGAAGTGGTTTGGGTAATGGACTAAGATCAAAATCCAAATTGTCCAGAATTACAGGGACCCTCTATACCAGGGGTTGTCAACCAGGGGTATATGTACCTGTAGGGGTACTTGGAAAGATCACAGAGGGTACGCGCGGCTATTACCCGGGGGAGGGCACCGTCAGCCCCACGCAGCACATTGCTGCACCTCCCCACCCCCCACGCCAGCGGCCTGCCGCTGCCACCAGAAGGTGCACACTAGTTAAAAAAGGTTGAAAAGCCCTGTTCTAGACCAGTGGTGCCTTGAACTTTTGGCCCTATGGGCCAAATGGGTGGTATGGGGCTGATCCATGGGCTGGACTGAACCCCTATGCTCCAGGATCAGGCCTGCACATCTGGATCCTGACTGCACCATTTCTGTTGGGCTCCACACAAGAGGATCAGGGCCCCGGGGCCTCTCACTGCCTCAGCCTGGCTCCTACACCAGATCTAGTGTGCAGGGCCATGCCCCGCCTGGCTTCCCATGGACCCAGTGACAAGGTGCAAAGGGCCAGATCTAGCATGTTGGCTGCTCCACAAACTATTAAGCTTCCAAATTTGAGTGAATATAATGTTGAATGCAGTTGGGTGAGTTCAGTGTTTGTAAATGTATGCATATTTCCAGTACAGGTTCTGAAAAATAAAGCACCTCATAACTGAGATGTCTGTTAACAAACAGCTTTGGGTAAGATGGGGGAATTTTTGATGCTGCTATCACTGGGTTATGTCAGGGCTGACAAAACAGTTACTATCCTCTTGTAAATACTTAGTATAAATTAATTCTTTTAATGTTAAAAGTGAATGGAAACTGAATTATCATCCCAGACCTGAGATGTATATAAAACTAAGCTGTCTCTTGCAAGGTTTATTACACACAAACATAAGTTACTGCAGTTTGCAAGACTCGCATCCAATTGCTACTTCCTTAACATCTGCAAAAGATGTAAAGAGGAGTCTGAAAGGAAGACCCAAGGACGAATGTGCTGCATTCACTTATCTAACTTTATCCCTGCTAAACAGCTGGTCCAATAAGAGATCACCCTAAGAAATCCTTGCCCCTCACATAATTTTTGGAGCATCACACCTGCAGCATCACTTAGATTAAAAATAACCTCTGGCCCTATTGTTAGCTACTCCACCAAAGTGGTGAAGATTCAACGTTGATACAGATGAACGTTGACAAACAGCTTTCAGTCAACAGTCTGAGCTGAAAAAAGGTTCATTAACAATGATTTTTAGTTCATATCATAAAATACTTTTGCATCCATAGATCTCAAAGCACTTCACAAAGCAGTACAACAGTATCATAATTACACAGATGAGGAAACCAAGGCACAGAAAGGCAAACTGACTTGCCCACCAGGAGATGAGTGTAGAATTGAGGCTTCTGCCTCATAGTTGGGTGCCCTATGCACTGATCCATACAGTCTCACTTAACTAACTGAAAACCTTGAACTAGTTAGATGTTACTACCTCGACAGGACAGAGAGAATGGGGATTCGAATGCAGGCCTTGATTCAAAGTTTCTTACGCTTACCAGAACACCCACCACACGTGCGGGTCACAATCAGGTCTGTACCCATAGAGATTATTTGCAGTTGTTAAACAATCCCACATAATTAGCTTATAACCCCTGAGCCTGTATTTTCATGATTGAACCCTGACAGAAATTTGACAGAACAGCGACTTCAAAACAAATATCTTGGGGGAACAGAGGTAAAGCCTTTATTTGTAGAATCAACTTGTCTGTTTTCTTTTCCAGTTGTCATTGCTTTTATGGTTAGAACACACTAACTTCTCAGCCTCTGCATTTCATACAGGAGTGTGAACTACATTAATACCCGATACTTTTATTGCACAAAGATGAATTTGCTTCATTGGAAATGGAAATTGTGCCATAGATCCATCACTCTGTGAATTGCATTTCCCTTTTTTTTTAAGAAAGTATAATCTTCAAGTAATTGGCTAGTGAATTATAGATTAAAATACAAGCCTACTCTACATGGACATAAAATCCAAGAATCCTCTCTCAATGGCAACACTTTGTAGAACTTACATTTACATTAACAGTATTCTAGTGCCAGAAAATCATTTCCATTAACAAATGTCACCATGTACTAGGATTCCTTAAAGTCCAATTATCTGCAAGTGGAGGCTTCTGATTACATTCTGATGACAGGATATTGTTGCAGAGGTGCCGTCTGGTACTTCTGCTGTTTCACTATATTTAAGCACTGTGAAAGCACCTGCACAAAAAAGAAAAAAAGCAGGACAAGCAAAGAATCATTCAGAAACACCAGCAAACATTCATTATTTTTAAAGACCTGGTAACACTTTTATATCTATCTTTTTGTGGAATAATCAACATTAAAATGAGAAATTTCCCAACATTAAGATGCCCCAACAGGAGAAATGAACATGATAGCATAATGTTGCTAGGGACATGAGAAAGAACTAGAGGGAGAAGCGTCCTCAAGATACTGTGTGGAGCAAACAGGTACTATCCTAATATAGGAGATCATGAGGAAGCAAAGGGAATTTGAAATTGCTATAATGGCAAAAGTATATACTTTTTGAAAACTAAGCTAATCACCACAACATACATGTCACTGAAGTGCTGGACTGCTCAGCCAATCCAAAATGCCATTAGTGCTCTACACTGCTGCTATTTCTAATCATATACAAAAGAATGACCTGGCTCCTGCTCCTTTTCCCTTAAATTTAACCTTTTTAGACACTGCATTTCCCATGGCAATATAACTGACTGCAGGGACAGCGATCCAGTTCTTGTCTTGAGAAATAAGATAATTTAATTTCTTCAAATATAATGTACAGAAACGATAATTTCTAGATTAGGAACTGGTTGATTTATTTTTCTTTCATTCTAAATATACCGTGAACACAGATGAAGATTGGTGTAGATTTGATTATAACAAGTCGATAGCCTTCTGTATATTGTTTCCTGTTATGAAAATTAAGAGGTTTGTTTTTTGTCCTGTTTTACTAGTGAATACGCTACCATTATGAGAGGACAATAAAACCTGCTAGATAGGCTTAGATGTGAGTGGGGATCTCTTACACAGCTCAGCATCAATACCTGCAACTGCTCCATTTCTCACTACTGAGAAGCAGAAGGGCAGAAACATAGCTTGGAACTGAAAAAGATTTAAACAGCAGCATCCCTGTGGAACTGGTCAGGAAGATGAGTAACAATGGCTCACTCTCATCACTGTACATTTCCTTTTCCAATTTAATTTTTAGTGAGATACAAGGCTCTGCAAACTCCAGCATTTGAAAACATTTCTCATTATTCCCCTGTGCACTGTTTTGCCAAAAAATCCAGAAAAAGTATGAACAGTCATTCCTACAGCACCGTAAATGTATACAGTCCTTTACAAACAAATGGCAGTCATCCCTAATGCTACATATTTATCATTCAAAAATAAGAAGTACTTGAGGTGCTTAATGTATTCATTGTTAGTAATACTTTAAGACAAAAATATCAAGAGTTCAGGTAAGCCACTGATGAGGCACAAAGGGAAGAAAGGGTTAGAAAGCACAGATGCTTTGAGAAGCCATTCCAAGAGTAAAGGGGCAATTAAAAAGCAGGACAGCAAGACTGCCAGAGCAACATGAAGCAGAGAGAGTGGGGTAAATATAGGGACTGAGGAGTAGAGATTTAAAAAAAAAAAAAACCAAAAAAACAAAAAAACAACTGGAGATGGGGGCAAGGGCAAGAGTCAAAGTTCAAGCAGGAAGCTTGCACTTGATGTTCCAAGAGAAAGAAATTCAAATAAGGAATTCTAGGAAGGGAGTTTCACAATCAGAGCAACCGGAGTGGAAGAGGACAGCAAGAGAAACATCTTAGATGGCCTGGCTAAGGAAAGAAGAGACAGTGGCTGTATTTCAGTCTCCTAGCTAAAGAAGTGGCCTGGTATTTGGGAGACCTGGGCAAGGTGAATCCTTACCCATGCCTCAGTTTTTTCCCTGTCTGCTAAATGAATTCACTTCCTAATCTCTTTGGAATCTTGCAATGAAATGTGCTTGTGCAAATGTAATATAAAGAAAGAGCCTACCTTCCTAGAGTGTTGGGGCAGAATTATACCATCATCCCAAAGGCGGGCAGAGGAGTAAAATGCACTGCTTTCTTCTGCTAACCTAAACAAGAAAATGTTTTGTAAGATTAAA
The DNA here is from genome assembly GCF_000455745.1 of Alligator sinensis. Lineage (NCBI taxonomy): Eukaryota > Metazoa > Chordata > Crocodylia > Alligatoridae > Alligator > Alligator sinensis. The sequence goes on along the minus strand of NW_005843150.1, from coordinate 49,841 downwards.
AGCATGAAATGCAACTGAAAATCTAGATCAATGTAACAAAGGTACAAATAAATATGGCACAGCTTTTAGTCTGGGTGTACATATGGTGCTACCATTGAATTTATTTGGTGTCCAGGGAACATATAAGAGCAGAACCAGCCCCTAAAGTGTTCTGTATTTCAGTCTACCTACACTGTGGAATTACTGCAGGATCTCTCAAATATTAATTTTTTCCATAATATTTGCCTCGGGGTGCAAGGAATGCATTGGAACCGTTTGCTAGGTCATCTGGTTATGTTGCTGAGTGTAACAAGAGTCAAGGTCTGTTACTGAGAGCAGGGCTAGTCAGTAGAGTTAGAAAGCTGCAAAGCCCCCAGATAATAAACAGCTGGGAGCTAATTAGGTAATGGCCTGCT
>NW_005843150.1:34609-49415 GCF_000455745.1 Alligator sinensis | reverse complement strand
GAAAAGGACCTAGATAAGGGGCTACATAAGTCCTGCACCAGAGGCACAGGGGTCAGTCTGACCTGGGCAAAGGTGGAGGCAGGAGCTCCCTGCTGGGACCTAGAGGTTGCGCTCAGGCTGTGCAAGCAGAAGAAGCTCCTTGCATAAAGCTGAGAAGGAGGGCCAGAGACCGAGGGAATTGCAAGTAGGCCCAGGATGGCCAGAGCTGACAGAAGTCAGTGGGACTGAATAGGAGCCTGTGGAGGGTCTTTAACAAAGCGCCTCCAGCTGTAAACTATTTGTGGTGGAGTTTTGCTCATTGCATTATAAGGCATGGGAGTGACTGAAGGGGCAGAGGGAGTCCACTGAGGGCACCTGGGGAAGGTACTAAAATTGACAAAGGACTATTGGAGGCTGGGGGCTCAGTCTAAGGGGTGCAAGCCCAGTGAACTGAACTAAGCCGGAGGGGCCAAGAGCCCAGAAAGACAGAGCTGAAGGGTGCAGGAATCACGCTGGATAGGGCAGCCTCCTGAATATAAAATAACATCAAGGGGATGGCACGCAAGTACAGGGAGGTACCCAGATTAACCAGAGAAAAGATGGGATTTAAGTGGCCACCAGGAAGCACCTCACTCATTTTTAGAGGGCAAATCCCACTCTGGGCTGTTTTGAAAAATAAACAAAAACTGATAGTGAAATCAATCCAATCGTAAGAATAACCCCCTTCACTTACAGTTAACGTACTTACTTTTCCTTTAGTTGCTTTAACTCTGATTCACCTCTTGAGCACCCATCCCCAGCTTCCGGGAATGTGGAGAAATGTCCTGAATCCACAAGGGCAACTCTTGCATTAGGCCACAGGAACAGAAAGTTTGGATCAAATGACCTCCCGCACTATAGGAAAAAAAGCAAGAGACAATGCAAGCTGAACAAAAAATGGACCATTCATACTGAATAATGCATTAAATCCTCAATGAACAAAATGCAATATATGTTTAACTCATAAAGTATTACTGATAGAGGGCCTCACCCTGTGAGGTGCTGACCTGTACAACCATCACTGTCCTTCACTCAAGAGTTATGGACACTCAGCACCTCACAGAATGTGAGGTAAGACTGCATTTTCAACTGTCTTTGCATATGTAGCAGAGCAGTGTAGCAGAACACTGTCCCTGCAAGTACTCACATACTTTTTAAGCATGCAAGTACTCCCAACTGAGCTTTTTGTTAGCACACATAACACAGCTAAGGAACAAGTAGCCCTTCATCACTGACTGCAGAAAGCATATGGTGAGGAACAAGGGCAGTGTTTGGTCCTTATTATACATAATTTCAGATCGTTAACTTTTTAAAACCAATTTCCACGTTCAAGGACTGGGTACCAAACTTACTCCAGTTACATCAATTATTTTAAAACTGAATAATGTAATGAACAAAATGGAATGCTTGTGCCAATGGGAGACTGAGATATGAACTTTAAACACTATGAAGGCTTAAAAAACTTGTGACAAGTCAAATATTACCTAATATATGAGCCATTACTTCTGCTAGCCATACCATAGCATAACTTTCATTCCCATAGCAGCCGCCAACAACAAGGGTTATTTTGGGTACAGCAGCACAAGCGACTGCAGCCATCATGGAGGCCTGGGCCTTTAATTTATTGGTATGATCCTCTGCCTGAAAGTAAAATATAGATTAAGTCCTGTTAATTCTTATAATTTTTTTGTCTAGATCCCTCCACTCCTGCTAAACTTTTACTGTATCTAAGGATTTCTTTCTATAAAATTTTACATAATCAGTTTTTTTTTTTAATAAGGAAGTCAAGAAGACAGCAGAAATAAACTAGAAAGTATAACATATTACCATAATCATTTTATAGATTAGTTAAATAATTATAGCCTCTATGGCAAGGATTCTTACCCAACATGGCATGGCTACACAATGCTAGCACTGTTAAGTTTGCAAACATGTTTCACAAGATAAACTGAGAGATTTCAAAGACAAATCCATAGTTGAGGTTTATGAGTTCTTTGCAACAGAAAAACTGCTCTATTATTTTTCTGCATTCAATAAAAGTGAAAACTAAGAACCAGTATTTTCCAAGGGATGCGCTGACTCTAAAAAGTTTGAGAATCACTGTTCTATGGTCTCAAAGGACTGTTCTGCTACACTAAGTTCCGGGTTCTAGAGTGACTCTAGCTCTGACTACGCTGGTGACACTTAGATACAGCACAACTGTATCTGGCTTCATTTCCAGGGTGTCAAATTCCAGCGTATATATAAAAAAGCAGAGTTAGGGAAGTGACATGTGAAAAGATCAGTTCTGTGGTCACTCATCACGTTCTACTGTTCTCTCTGGGCATGTCTACATGTGCCAATTTAAGGTGCATTAGCCATTTTTAAGGCTTATTAAGGACACGGGTCTACATCACGCACACCAAGCTAACGCGCATTAGCACATACATGTGTAGATGCACGCCTAAATCGCCTTAATGCACATTAGGCAAATGTGTATTAAGTTTAGGCACGTGTAAAAGCATATGTAGACGCACCTTGTGTGACCTAAAATGCTACTTAAAATTTTGCCTCCATTTTACCAGCTGTAGAATAAAGATAGTACTCAGCCACCTATGCCAGGTTGGCAACTATATGGCCCATGGGCCACATCTAGGACTGTGGAGCCATTGGATTCAACCTGGAGATGGGGGTTTTGGCAGCAGGGAGCTTTGTCCACACTACATGACAGCCAGTTAGTGGGGGGGAAGTAGTGATGGCAATCAGGTCTCCACACTAGCCTACCCTGGACCCAAGCTGTGTCATTCTGATCTGCTGCCACAAAAACATTACCAACCACTGACCTACATGAAAAGCTGTCAGAACTTAAAAGCACTATGAATTGTAAGTTTTACCATTTTACCATTGATTCGGAGGGCTGGATCTCTGATCTCTCCAGGAGAACATCTAAAGTTGCTAAGTAAAATATGTGGATAAAGATAACAATAGGAGGAAATGGTGACACTAGTGAAGATTAAGAAAAAAAATAGCTGTTTGGCTGACCCATAAAAATAAGCAGATTTTCAGCAAACCAGCTGATTCTTAACAGAATAATTTTCAGTGATAATGATATGCAAGTCAGGACAAGAACTAGGAACAACTTAAATAAAGTCTACTGAATAAAGATGCCATCCATACCTGTGAGAGACTTGTTGGGTCTGCTGTGTGCGGCGCAGTATTCTGGAGAAACAGGATGGGAACACTTCGCTGACTGCACAGCTGCACAAAGTGACTTCCCTTTAGAGAAGCATCATGAGTCAGCTCCCCATCGTTAGCCACTATTCCAACTAGATGTCTAACAAAACACATATGAACACTTTCATTTTTTTGTACTTGAATGGTGAAATGTAGTCACTAATGAACTGAAAAACAAAATATAAGTGTCCAGTCGTGCAAGTATTAGTTGTGGAGAATGATCCACAAGACAGCCTATATATGTTAAAGCCTTTATGCTCATACACTTCCTTTCATTCAAGTAACTCAAAGTGTTTTCCAAACATGAGACCTTGCAGTGCCCGTAAGGAGCAGGGAAGCCACGTGCACCGAGAAGCACAGGGATGTGAAGTGACCTGGTAAACATCATACAGACCATACACAAGCTTAAAAATGCAGCCCAATTTTCCTGACACCTTATACCATAGTGTAACGCACAATATTTCACTCATTAACACCTAATGCTAATTTAAACCACAAGTAAATCTGAAAAGGCATTTAATTTCTGCAAGCTTCCTTTAAAAGTCTAGTAATGTTTTCTGTCAAATGAATGTGTTAAAATAGTATATTATATAGTAATAACCTTCCTGTATGAAATGTCACTCAAATGTAGAAAATTTAATCTACTGCCACTTCTGACGTTTAAGCTTCAATATATGTTTCTGAATAAACGTGGAGAATATAAAATATGCATAAACTAATTACATCTAGTACCACAGATTATAAAACCATCAGTAATGTAATCTTTTTGGTATGCACTGAGCACGTAAACAGATCATGTATAGACACAAACGTAAGAGAAAAGCCATTTTTGATGTTGTAATTACAAGTCTTTCTTTTCACAAATAGCTGGTCACTTGGGAAACCCTTGAAAAAGGATTAAAATTCTGTTTACCTACTAGCTTCTCCTTCCCCACATCCACTGATATGGTTTAGTTAACACTAGCTTGTTTTGTTTTTTTTAAACATCCCAAATCCCAGTCCAAAAATAGTGCTGAAAGGGATCAGGGCTTAGAGGTGCTCCAAGTGAATAAGGAAAGGCACAACTAGAGAGTTTACATGGCAAGGCTACAAGTGCTTCTGCCAGAGAAAAATCAGACTGTGGTTATTTGTTTCTTTCTAGTTTAGTCTATCTTGAAACAAGCTTTCTTCAGAAGTATAAACTATTGAGATTTAGTAAGTGAACTGTGTAGCTTGAAGAAAAATAGTCATGTTTTTACAGGGCATTCTATTTTTTCTGCACCAGTAATGAATATTCTGCATGAAGCTGCATATTCAACAGCTTCAACTAAGATCAAGCTAGGCTTCTAACTTTCCATGAAGGTTAAGCATGTCCATTCAAGGCTGTGCTTTGTTCAGAGCAGGGACTCTGAATAAAGCATTCAACACAGCACCCAACTCCAAAAACTAAGGAAAACATAGAAATAACTGCTAATCAGTTATATCATTTTGATAACCTCTCAAACTAATCATGGCAGCAAGTCAGACATATATGCCCAGTACACTTGTCTGTATAATCTGTTTTTTCATCATAATGGAAAGTGTGCCTTAGATATCAAATATTCATCTCGTCTCAGTGGAAATCAATTAGCCTGATTCTAATGCTTTATTAATTCTAGCAAAATGATTCACTTGCCAGTAATGTTTAGTGTTAAATTTAACCTTTTTAAAGGAGAGAGATTTTCAAAGTAGGTGTCTCTCTTACACACGTAACGTTTGTTTCCTTTTTTAAGATAATGAATCTAGTGCTGGTGAAATCTGGCAGAGTAACAGTCTGGGGAGAGTGAAGGAATTTGTTTATCCACTGCACCACACAAGAAGCGGCAATGCAAGCTCCCTCCGAAAGCCTCCCTCACATGCTTGTGCCTAGCTTTAGAAGGGGCACTCCCATAAATGTTCAGCCTTCAGGCCTTAATGCATTTGCTGAGCCTGCCAACAAACTACCTTTCAGCTACAAACCAGACTGTGCCACTCCTTCATTTCAGTGATGAAACAGACATCAGCTCGTAATGCTTAGACACTATCAGCTTTGACAAGTCTGAATGCTGAACCTAGAATGCATGACTGGGCTATGGAGAGAGATCTTTATATTAATCCTTGACCCATCTAGAAGCATAGAGCATTAGTACACATCTGCACTGCAGTGTCAGGAGCTTTTAAAAGTGCCTGGCACTACAGCGCATTCATTTGCATAAATGGTGAAATGAGTGTTAGCACTGAGGAAATGGCAGTGGTCATTTGAACTAAATGTGGTGGTCCACTAAAAGTGACGGTGCATTTTTTAACTAAAACACCTTCCATCCATGTTTTAGTTAAAAAACATGCCACTGCCATTTTCTCAGTGCCGATGTGCATTTCACCATTTATACAACTGCATGAGACGCAGCGCAGTGCACATCAGCTTATGTGAGGAGCAGACTTGATTAATCGAATCTGCTCTGATGCATCGGATCTCTGGTGTGTCGCAGCACTAAAAGATATGTGTATAAATGCCATTTGCTTTTACAGGAATAGCATAAAACATGATGATAGTATACAAACTTCTTAAAACAAAACTGTTTGACCTCTTTCATAATAAATTCTTACAGTCTTACCCTTCCACATGGGCAAATCCCGTTACTAAAGTTGTTCCATATTCAGCTTTGAATTCCTGGAATCTGCTTCCATCTATCAGACGGCTCAGAATCTACAAAGAAAAGTATTTCTTTTAAGGGACATTTAAGTCGAAGTTGAATATTTTTCTAAATGGTATGTTCTGTTTATGTAGGCTTTATGGCCTGTATTGTAGAAAATGGTCATATCTGGTACTTTCAGGACCATCACATCAACAATATGTAATGTGGAATAACTTGTGCATTTTAGGATTTCCAAACCAATTATCCAAGGGAAGGATGTCCTTTAACTTCCAAATACTAGGGTAATTAGCCATTTAAAGATGATGAACTGATACAGCACTTGTCCTTCTTACCAGTTTTATAGGCAAAGTATAACTATAACTTCGTGGTGCAAGTCCCAAGAGCTCATCAGCACTATAGAGTGGATCATCATATTCTGTGGTCTCCTCTGGTGGAAGTTCAAAATTCAGCGTTGAAATAATATTTCGCACACATTCATATGCTTCCTTCTCTGAAGATGCAAAATGATCGAGACAGCCACTGACTCTAAAAGAGACATTATAATAACAAATTGTACAAATAAAAGTGAGAGCTTATAATCACAATGTCAGGGCTGGAAAGGCGCCCAAGGACTATTTAGTCCACTGCTTGCACAGATGTAGGAATCAGTTTCCTAAGCCATCCCAGTGAAATGCTTATCCAGACTCTTCTTGAAAACCTCAAGCAAGTGAGATTTGTGAGCAAGCCATCTACCTGTGTAATTCTATTCAGGAAAATGGCTTTTCTAGTCATCTTCAGTATGTTGAGTTTACAATATTTGTAACAATAAAAAGAAAAATGATGTTTCCCTTAAATCAGTAGCTCTTAAGAAATTGGAAATAGAAGGGAGGGAGGAAGAGGAACTGGCTCTTCCTTTTGGCTTTTTGTTTTTTTGTTTTTTAAGTAGCCCTTATAAGCATCAAGGCTTTTTCTTGCAGTGAAATGTTTCCATGCTTTTGTAGGCACTTAAAAGGCAACAAAGAGGACCCAGTTCTCCACAGGCCAGTTTATGGAGAAAAAAATTAACAGCTCCATTACCACAGACTTAAGTAGCTCATAGTCTTTTAATGTATACATATAGTCTTAACAGCTGTATAGATAAAATTCCTACTGAAGCCTACTTCATTAGTACTCAGGATCAAGCACTACTTTGGAAAATGGAGAGCTGGGTAAAGAATAAGAAATTAAAATGTTACATTGTATAACTGGAAGACTTAAAAAAAACCCAAAAAACCACCACAAAGAAAAGCCCTTAAGTCAGGGGGCAGCCACAGCTCCCTGCAGCAGTGACAGCATGGTCTGGAGCCAGGGCAGAGCTGTGATCCTCTGCTTACACATGCCTGCCCAGAGCATGCAGGCTACAGATCGCGACTCTGCCCAGGCTCCGGAGCAAGCTGCCCCCAACCCAAGTTCCCAGAAGCTCCAGAGCAGCCCCCTGCACTGTTCTGTTGTGTGTGCTGCCTGCATGGCTGAGGCTGATCTCTATGGCAAGCCCAGCCTGGCTTTCCCACACAGGTGTGGCTGCGGTCTCCATGCAGGCAGGGGCAGCTGGGAAATGAAGTCCCTGGCTGACGGGATCTGGCCCACAGACTGGACTTTGCCTATCTCTGCATTAAGTTCTCAGCAGCACTGAATATGAGCAGTCCCACATATGCACTAAATGTCACCACCTTTTAAAGCTATTCCTATATCATTTCTAATGTGTTTCTAAGGCACCATTCCTATCTTTTAAGCCAGATAATGTCCTGTCACTGCAGTCATCTGAAATCTCTTTAGCCCCATTACTACTTACAAATGAACGCTACTTTAAGTGTACTGACTTACTATCTTACTTGATTCCCCTTTTGACAAACATTATACCTACTTAGTGTGAAGTTTGGCTCCTCCTAGTTCCTCAGGTGTAATATCTTCCCCTGTGGCAGCTTTTACCAGAGGTGGTCCGCCAAGGAACATAGTACCGATTTTATCTACAATCACAGTTTCTTCTGTCATGGTAGGACAATAGGCAGCCCCAGCTGTACAAGAACCACACACTACTGCCACCTACAGGACAAAGCAAGATACCTGTGTAAGAAGAAATCACAGCTAGGTGCACTTTTTACATTTTAGGCATTTTTGAGACATAATATATATTGATTAAAGATTTCACAAGCTTGGTTAACAAGCCCTTTATTTTAACCATAACATTGTATATTTGCAGCTGCTAAATTCTAGTTGTGAAAGAGCAGTAAGGTCAGGTACAACCAAACAAGCCATCTACCTGGTTACATTCCTGAAAATAAATAGGTTGTGTGTTTCGTAGGGGTGGATGCAAAGAAAGATATGTTCCATGATACTCCCAAATATTGACTGGCATTATAGACTTTAATCAGATATACAGATTACCATATTTATTTACTCAAATCCAAGACATGGTTTTTTCCCCCCCCCTCATTCAACATAGAGAAAAAATGCTCCTTGTCTTGGATTTGAGTGGGGAGAGTGGGAGGGGTTGCAGGGCAGGCAGCTGCTGTGGCTCTCGCTCTGACCCTAACCTGGAGTCAGAGTTGTAGCCACTGCCCCTGTGCAACCTCTACACCTCACCACCTTCTCCCCTGCTACTGCTTACTGTGTTGCAGCTCCAGCCTCAGGCACAAAGCACATGGTGGTTCCAGCCCTTGCCCAGCCTAGCCAGCAGTGCCAGTGACTCCAACCCAACCCCAGCTCCCACCCAGTCCTGGTCTGGGGCCAGGGCTGGAGTTGCCACCACCACAGCTGCAACTATTGCTGCCTGGCCAGACAGGGGACAAAGATACCACATGATGCGATGTTTATAGTACAACTTCTATCATTTGAATGTCTATGTCAACATCTGAAAACAGGGTCAGGAAGTATTTTTGCTTATGCATACTTTGATTCTAGAATTTGTATTGTTGGAAATGTTTCTCATAAATCTGTTAACCACATACAGTATCTTCATACATATTCAGCATGACAATGTACCTGAGGGATTTTCATAGCAGACATTATTGCCTCATTGTAGAAGACTCTACCACCATGTGATCGGTCAGGAAAGAGGTCTGCCTGACATTGCAGGGAAAAGAAAAGCACAGTTTTTACCAAGGATTTTCAATAACAAAAGCCAATGCTTAGCCTTTCCACTGTCTATTCACAAAAGAAAACAAGTTATTCACAACTTCTAGAAAGACAGGGATTTTATCTTATAGCTTTCCAGTTTGCTTCTCTAAGATATCTATACACGTATTGCTTCAACCCTAAATCAGCAACAATATCCACAGTCTTCTATACTACAAATGCAGAGTCACATGTACTGAGAACTCTCATTCTTTGTGGTAACTTGAATTTGATGCAGTGACAAAGAAGGCATTTATGACCTTTACAAGCTCTCTCTGTCCTATTACAGTAAATAGAAAGTCTCTGTTTTTATGGAGCCAATCCTTGATACATGCTCCCAGATTTACTAGTGTACATTTTAAAACAAAATTTCTAATTATTTCAACCATGCAGTTGGTCCAATAAAAGATACCACTCACAAAAATCCTTGTGTCTCACATGCATTTTCAAATTGAAAAAAAAAATTAAGTTGAAAACAGTGTTTTTATCTTCTAGCCACCTTGAGCATTGATATAGCTTGGTGGGCCAGCAATTTGATTTTCTGTTAGACTCATGTTTATGAACTTTGATCATGTTGGTGTCAGTTACATGCAAGATCAGTCAGAAAGGACTTTGATTTGTTTGTACCGTTTGGTTAGCATATAAGAGACAAAATGAAAGGCAGCCCACCAAAAAAATCACAAAAATAAATCTTATGAGATTTGATTTAAAAATTAATAAGATGAAGACAGGAAGTGGCTATTTTCATACCACATATTATATCCAATCTTACCTGTAGTGGTAAGAATGCTCCCCCGCTGTCAACCAGATACACAGATAAAAGCCTGTTTTGAATTGCTATTTCTTGAGCTCTCAGGTTTTTCTTCACTCCAATAGGGAAAAGGGTCCCTCCTTTTACTGTTGCATCATGTGCCATAAAGACACACCAGAGTCCACAGATTTTTCCAATTCCTGTAACAGGACCCACAGATGTTTATCCCAGACTCTTTACAAACAACCACAATTCCCCAAAACAAGCAATAAAAAAAATAACCCAGGCATGGGCATTTTGTAATTGTATCATAGATTGAACAGCAAAGCTCAAATACATCTAATGTGTTCTTTTGAGTTAAGGCTGTCTATATTTACCCACTTGCTAATAAAGCTACAGATCCTATATTGAAGGGAACCATCCTTCTCTGTAACCTTACAACAGACATAGATAGCCCTATTCTGAAGGCAGAATTTGACCTGCCACACCTTTATTACTGATGATAATACATGAGAAAGAAAGAAGCCAAATTGACTTCATGCTCTTCAAGTGCAAGTGCAAGACAACTAAATCATCCCACCCAGCTAGACAAAGCCTTGGGCGGGATGATACAGTTGAGGATGATCCTACTTTGATCAGGGGTTGGACTAGATGACCTCCTGAGGTTCTTTCCAACCCTAATTGTCCATGATTCTATGATTGTAACTAGAATCACAGATTTACATTAAAATAAAACAGATGGTAAAAAAAAAAAAAAAAAAAATCATCGATGAAATCTCAAACCTCCTGATACTGTATGTATGGTTACTTTTAGCACAAAACTGAGCTCTGAAATGCAGTAAGGTGAGGTTTTTTGTTATCAGGCACCATTTACTAATCTGATCCCCAGCATATCTAATTTAGTCTCTCCTCTTCCCTTAAAAGCTATGTGCTACCTCTTCAAAAATGGTTCATTGAAATACTTACAAGAAATACTCACCCTAGCACAAAAGGCCCACACAACAGTTGAAATACCACTTAAACCCTAACACAAGACATTGTGTACACATGCCTCGTGGAAAACCCACTGAAATAGTTTTAGTGACAACCTATTTAAAAGAACACCTTTCTGTTAGGCAATCATGGCAGCTGCAAATAAATACGTGAGTCTATAATGGATGGCAGGTATAATTTTTGTTATGCATTCTGAATACCTAGTAGCAAAAAAGTCATGCATCATGCCTACAGTTTGAATCATAGAAAATCAGGGTTGGAAGGGACCTCAGGAGGTCATCTAGTCCAACTCCCTGCTCAAAGTAGAACCATCCCCAGCTGGTCTATCATCTCAGCCAAGGCTTTGTCTAGCTGGGTCTTAAAAACCTCCAAGGAAGGGGATTCCATAATCTCTCTGGGTAGCCTGTTCCAGTATTTTACTACCCTTCTAGTGAGAAGTCATGTCCCCCAGCCCGCTAACCATTTTCATTGCCTTCCATTACACTCTCTCCAATTTGTCTACATCCTTGCTGTAGTGGGGGCCCAAAATTGAACACAGTACTCCAGATGTGGCCTCACCAGTACTGAATAGAGTAAGGAATAATCATTTCCCTCGACTTGCTGGCAACACACCTACCAATGCAGCCCACTATGCTGTTAGCCTTCTTGGCAACACTTGGCATGCTGTTGGCTTATATTCAGCTTATTGTCCACTGTAACCCCCAGGTCCTTTTCTGTAGAGCTGCTGCCCAGCCAGTCAGCCCCAGCCTGTACTGATGCATGGGACTGTTCCTGCTTAAGTGCAAGACTTTGCACTTGTCTTTATTGAAGCTCACGAGATTTCTTTTAGCCCAATCCTCCAATTTGTCTAGGTCACTCTGAATCCTAGCCCTACCCTCCAGAGTATCAACAATTTCCCTCAGCTTGGCATCATCTGCAAACTTGCTGAGGGTGCACTCTATCCATCTTTCAGGTCATTGATGAAGATATTAAACATAACCTGCCCCAGGACTGATCCTTGGGGCACTCCACTTGATACTGGCTGCCAGATAAACATCTAGCCATTGGGCACATGTACACATTACCCTATGGTGCCACAGCAATGCACTATGTAGCTGTATGGTGTGCCACTGCGATGTAGTGATCACATGGGTCCACTGCCCCATATAGTGCATTGCTACAGTGACAGTGGCAAACTCTAACCATGTGCTGCACACATGGCGCAGTAACTGCCCATACTGTGCTGTGCTTCAGTACTAAAGCACAGTGCCATAGCAACATTGCCGTACGGCAACATGTAGACATGTCCATTAACTACTACCCTTTGAGCCTGACAATCCAGCCAGTTTTCTACCCACCTCACAGTCCATTCACCCAACCCGTACTTCCTTAGCTTGCCTGTGAAAATGTTGTGGGTGACCATATCAAAAACCTTGCTAAAGTCAAGGTACACCACATCCACTGGTCTCCTTGCATCCACAGAGCCAGTCATCTCATCACAGAAGGCAATCAGGTTGGTCAGGCATGACTTGCCCCTGGTGAATCCATGCCGATTGTTCCTAATCACCTTCTCCAAGCGCTTAGAAATGGATTCCTTGAGAACCTGCTCCATTTTTCCGGGGACTGAGGTGAGGATGATCACTCAGTCTGTAGTTAGTTCCCTGGATCCTCCTTTTTCCTTGTCTTAAATATGGGCACTATATTGGCCTTTTCTGATCATCTGGGACCTCTCCCTATCACCGTGAGTTTCCAAGGACGATGGCCATTGGTTCTTGAATCACACTGGCCAAATCCCTCAGCACCCTTGGGTGTATCTTGTCTGTCTCCATGGACTTCTGTATGTCCAGCTTTTCTAAATAGTTTTTGCCACAGCTGGCTGCTCAACTCTTCCCCAAACTATGCTACCTGGTATAGTAGTGTGGGAGCTGACCTTGCCTGTGAAGACTGAGGTGAAAAGAGTATTTAGTACTTCAGCCTTTTCTGCATCCTCTGTCATTAGATTGCCTCCCCCATTCAGTAAGGGACCCAAACTTTCTCTGATCCTCCTCTTGTTACTGGCATACTTATAGAAACCCTTCTTGTTACCCTTCACATCCCTTGCTAGCTGCAACTCCAATTGCGCTTTGGCCTTCCTGACTTCATCCCTGTATGCCAAAGCAATACTCTTATACTGCTCCCGAGTTGTTTGTCCAAGTTTCCACTTCTAATAAGCTTCCTTTTTCTGATTTAGCTTACTGAAGACTTGAGTTCCCCGATAAGCCAAGCTGGTCTTTTTCCATATGTGCTGGTCTTTCTGCACATTGTGATGGTTTGAGAACAACTCTATGATAAATACTAGAGTGCCCATGTGGGTGGGTCACTCCGCAATTCATTTTTTCTTTACTTGACTGGAAAGACTTGGTTAGTGTGTTTGAAATACCATATTCAGGCTTTTGAGACAGAAATCAATTGTTGCTGCCTAAGTAGAACAAAATATGAAACCCAGAAGATAATGTATTGAAAATAAATAAGAAGTGTCAGAAGAGAAAAAACAAAATATATTTTCAAGGATTTCAAAATCAGAAGGAAATATTAAAACCAGTGAGCTGAACTCTTTCATTTTGGCAAGGGATAACCTGCTAGACTACCAAGTTTCTCTTTATCTGGAAATGCCCATAATAGATCCCCCTCACAGGATTTCTAAAGAATATTCTCACCCCTACATAAACAAAATACTATCACTTTTATTCATGCTAATGGAAATTACATATTGGTATAACTGGGGGAAAGAAAATGAAACAGATTGTGTCCCTATCTCTGGCTTATATCTGAAACCAGCTGTATTCTTCTTCTCAGTGAACTGTCATGGGAGCATGGGCAGAAACTAGATTCTCAACCTCTACCAAGCTTTATGATCACTAAAAGTGACTACAAAGCAATCTGAGCACTGTAATGACCTAGAAACCCTTTATGCATGATATTAAGATTTACTAACAGTAAACAGTCACATTGTAATAATCTTCCTGTTCCACATAATGTTGGAGGCTTTAATAATTACCAGTGAGGCATCCAGCGGCAGGGATATCACCATATGGCAAATTATGGCCTGCAAAAGGGGAAAGCTCAAGGAAAGGTTCATCATCAAGGAGCATTCTCAGGCGGTCACGAGCAAGTAGCTTCTTGTTTCTTTGGGTATGACGCAATATTGCTTTCTCATCTCCTTTCCTGATCTTCTCAAGCAATTCTGAATACCTGATTTCAAAAAACAAAGCTTAATTTAATGAAATCATGCTTATTTTCAATTAGCTTTTTGATGCAGTTAATGCAATATTTCAATGCATTTCAATAATTTTCATGCCAGTAATATGATAATGAAGAAAAACTTTCGCTTTTGTCTTTTTTTTGGAGAATGCAACTCTTCAGTTTACTGCATTATAGTTTGTCACGGCAACCAAATTAAGTCACTGCTAAATAAGCGAGACAAAATTGTTCAAATATTTTTAAGAATCAAACTTGGTTTAAGTTTGGTTCTTTACAAGACAGATGTTTGAGTCTAATAAAATACCGGTTAGAATACTGTCAAATAATATAAATATTATATTTGTGTCTTCTGTTCAGTAGCTACTGGGTTTGTGGCCTTTTCCCCAAGTGCAGCTAATATACATCCAGCACTTAATGTTTTATCCTAAGTAATCAGAGCACAATCTATAGGAACAGCTCAAGTCAGTGTATGAAGAAGTGATTGAGCATTGCCTGTCAATAGGGCGGGCGATCCTGAAAGATGCTGCATTCTTGCTGACTGGAACTGTCATTGTGGATCAAATATTAACGTGACTAACAGTCTGCTAAGCTGAATTTAATTTTGACAACCCATCGGGTCCAGCTATTCTAGGAAATGGAACCATTCAGTGCTTCCTTCCCCGAGCTGAAGAGTTATCTGTGGCGGTACGGACATGGTAAGAGTGCACACAACACCATGGCAGAAATATTTGAAGCCTAGCAACTACTGCAACACTGTATTAAGACAAAATGTACACTGACAAACCTAATGCTATTTTCTAAGTGAAGTGCAAATCATAAAGAGAAT
>NW_005843150.1:33716-34599 GCF_000455745.1 Alligator sinensis | reverse complement strand
AATAACAAATGTAAAGATTTAATATTTAAATATGGGCTTTTTGCATGGACTTATCCATTTTAACTGAAACAGTATCTGAAAGAGCCTGTATTCTCTTCTGTGTTCCTGCTGCGGCTTCTGGCAGGATAAATACAGAGGTTAAAAGACCTCAACAGAAAAAGCAAAAGTTTTAATAATTATTTCAATATGACCATGGGGGAGGGGGGGCACAATCTCTTTTCCATAGCTTGACTTTCACAACTCACGCAGCACACTTCTGAATAAAAACCTTCAAGTTGCTGCCACAGGATCTGCAAGGACAAATATACATAAAAGAAGAAAGTGACTCGTTTCTTTTATCAACGAATCACGACCAAATGCAGTCGCTGTCGTCCGGGCTTCGGCCGATGCTCGGAAACGCGGGAGTCACCCCGCACCTCGGCCTCCCACGCGAACGCGCCGCGGGGCAGGCGTCACGCCCGCCTCGAAAGCGCTCGCAGCCAGACACGCAAAACGACACGGCGCATCCATGTCTTTGCTGTGGAGGTGGGCGCAGGGGCCTGCATCCATACGGAAGCAGGGTGGCGCAGGGGAAGTCCTGGGCAGGAGGTTTGCCAAGTGCTTCCCTCCAGGTCAGCACCAACAGTGAAGCCGTTTCAGCTTCCAGATGAAGGGGGAGAAAAATTGCGATTTTTTTTTTTTTTTTTAAAGCTCGAGATTGACTGATTTATTTGTAACCAGGCAAGAAAGCACCTGCGACTTCTCCCCCCGCCCCGGGGAAGTCCGGACAAACGCCTCCCCAGGCAGAGCCGGGGGCCGGGCAGTTACCTCCGCAGCCCGGCCTCGCTGTTCTGCGCGTTTTCTCGGAACACGTGAGCGCACAGGGCCGGGATGCGGCCCGGCA
>NW_005843150.1:23814-33651 GCF_000455745.1 Alligator sinensis | reverse complement strand
ACCCGCCGGGAGGGGGCGGTGCCTGCGCCGGAGCGGGGCCGCGGGGTGCTGCGGCTGCCCTGAGGTCCGAAGTACAGCCCCGCCCTGGGTTGCGGCCCCTCATCCCCAGACAGCCGCGCAGGTGCCCAGGGCAGGGCAGGGCGGCTCTGCCCGCCGGGGAGCGGAGCGAGGACCTGCTCACACGGCCCGGGCCAGCCCCTAATGCCCGCTCTCCCAGACTCGTGATTTATTGGCGAGCTGGATGGAGGTGAGTGCGTGGCCAGAGCAGGTCGATGGTACCATCTTTTCTGCGATGCCTGATGAGGGGTGTTTGTGCCCCTAGGCTTTGCCATGCAAGGTTTTTTTTGTTGTTGTCAAAATCTCGTTGGTCTCATAAAACATCCCGTCTCTACCACGAGTCCTGGTTGCCTTTTCCTCGAGACCAACACGGCCCCAGCCTGGATACGAACTTTCATTTCTAGCCAGGAGAACTTGGACCGTCTTTTCTCCGATGCCTGACGAAGGGTGTTTGTGCCCGAAAGCTTGCAATTAAAGAAGATTTTGTTGCGAAAATCTTGTTGGTCTAATAAAAGATCCCATCCCCATCATGAGTCCTGATTGCCTTTTCTTCTAGACCAATACGGCTACGGCCTGGATCCCTGGCCAGAAAAGGTCGAGCTGTTTCAGCTGGGCCTTTTATACCCAGGCGGCTACAAGCTGTAGGTTATGAGACTGACAACTTACAGACAACTTTTTGTATAGATTAGCTTTCAAAAAGTAACCGGGAATAAGCAACCAACTTCAGCCTCATCAACTTTTTAAAAACGTAGCTGTGCTGTCTGGAATATTTTTAAACCCTTGACTGTGCAGGCAGGGTGTCTAGGCGTTGTCTAATTAAAAATACAATGAAACTATTTCAATTTTTACTTCCGGTTTTTGTGTGCACGGTTCCTGGGCCTTTTAGGGAGTGTGCTGTTGTTTAGTCCTGGCATAACCCTCTCGAAATTACGGCTTGTCGCCTTTCAGTGACTTTATTAAAATGCGTGCCTGTCAGATAGACCTTCCTACATACATATTAATAAGGCTTCTTACGGATAATTAAGCCGTGACTAACACCTTGCTGAATATCATTTTCCTAGAATAGGCGGAGAAAGCAGTTGGAGCCAAACAGTTTTTATTTCCTATTCAAACTAATTAGCAACAGAAATTATTTCTGAAGATGTATTATTTTAAATTTATAACACTAATCTTTATTGCAGCCTCAAAAGGAATGCACCTGTCTGTGATGCACTGTGTTTTTCTTGAATGGAGAAATGCTAGTGGGAGTTTTTAAAATCACACGGATGATGAGCAGGTTGATCAAGAGGCAAGCCTCCTGGAAATGCTTGTGAGCCGATCTCCCTCTAGTGGCTGGCCTGTATAGAGCAAAAATAATCCTTTATGGATAGGGGCCTACCAAATCTGTGATTTTTGCGGATTCCGCAAAATCTGACATTGGCTGCAAAATCTGCAGGAAAAAAAATTACCAGAAATAAAACAGTAGCTCCCCGGAGGAAGCCAGCAGTCCTCAGTGCGCTGCAGCAGCCCACTGGGGCAGAGGCCACTGCTTGAAAAGCTGCTGGCAAGATGGCTACAGCTACCAATCAGCGGCGAGGATGGGGTCACATGACAGGAAGCCATGGCAACCAATCAGTGATGAGGGGCAGGGCCACCAGGGCACTTTGGCCAATCAGGCATGGGCAGGGTGCTATGGTCTGCCACAAAGCCCATGTTCTGCCTGAGCCCGTGTTCTGTCTGTGTAATGGGGGGGGCAGCTCCCACAGATTAATTAGATCCCCATTATGGGCTGCTGTTGTAGCTAGTAACGCTACTCTGATCCCAGTCACCATGCGAGGAGCTATACCAACTGTGCTACCGCTGAAGAGTCAGGAGAGTCGCGCTGAGCGGTAATGAGAGATTCCTTAAAACTGGGCAGCTCGGGCAAGGTTATGGGGCGTTCTACACCACCCAGTGGATCTGGAGCAATGCCGATTGAAGGCCCCAATCTGTCATGTACACACAGGGTGCTGGGGAGTGAAGTTTTCTTTCCCAACCAAGATGCAAGACACTGAGCATTCACAGGGGTGGATCCAGGGGGTTGCACTGCTGCATTTGCACCCCAACCCCGCTTTGATTTCTAGTCTACCCAAATATTAAAACCAACTGCCTGGCAGTGGCAGCAGCATTTCTACTGAGGCAGAAATGATGGCGTGAATTAACACTATGGCTTATTACACTCTACCTGATTCCTTCTAAATTCTTCATTCTACAGGTATTATTGACCCTACTTCCTTTATAATGGGCTTGATGTTCAGCTAATCAAGCTAGCCTTTCTTCTGCAATTCCGCTATCAGCTGCTCCTGGTAATGTAGCTCCTATTTCACAAAACTACGGACTGTTTTAACTGTAGCAAAAAACGTTAACTCAGGTGTGGAAATAGTGCATCCAGTGCTTTACTGAAAGTTATCAAGATGCTCAGAAAGGCTAGATTTTGTTTCACGAATCTGAAAGCTGTGCTTTTAATTCTAATGACTGCAGAAGTAATGAAACATATTATTTTTGCCTAGATTGTTGTGTTTTTATGTATACTATATGATGTAGCAAATTGATGCACACTGTAATATATTTATATTTGTTTTTGCTTAAACTGAATAATACAGCCTTAGGCCAGTAGTTTATTTGTAAAACTTCTAGTTAAAAATAAACGTGATAAAAAATATGTGTTGTCTTATATGTAATGACACACCACGCCGTCTGCACCCCCCCACACACACACCCTTTTCAAAAGTCAAGATCCACCTATGTGTATTCATATAACTATTTTGGGACTGCTAAAATAGCCTTTGGTAGCATTAGCAGCCTCCATGGAGTTGTGTCTACTCGTTACTTCCCTGATATAACCATAGCCATCCTCCCCTATATGGTGTAACAAAATAAGGTAGTATGGCCCCTCTACATGTGCAGGTAAACGTGAGATGGGATCTTATGTGAAATTCACACAATCACACATTAAATCCCATCATGCCTTATTGCCAATGCAAGGGAAGCCCAATCCCAGGCACCCTCTCCACCAAGAAGAAATAAGCTCCTGTGGCTGGGAGCTCCACATGCCTCAGCTGAGGAGCTCCCAACTGCAGGGATACCCTATGCACCCCTGAGGCTGGAGGATCCCCTTTGTGGCAATCTCCCTGCCCTGAGGATGTGGGAAACCCCTGCGGTCAGAGGACAATTTGAAGCCATGATCCCCAGGGCCTGGGGGTTTCATGCATTCTGGAGACCTAAGGATCACAGCAGCCCTGATCTCCAGGGTCTGAGGGTTTCACAGACCCTACCATGATCCATAGGGCTTGGGGGGGGAGCCCCTCCAGATCTCGCGGCTGCCATGATCCCTGAGGCTTGGGGGTTTTATGCTGGGCATGGTGCACCCCTGCACCTGGGAGCCCTGTCAGTTGATGGGGCTCCCAGACAGGGGAGATCCTGCTACATGTATACAACTCGATAGCAACCAGCTATAAAGTTAGTACACATTTTTAAGGTCTAACTTTATAGTTGGTTGGAGCTTTTTATTGTGTGATTGGCTACACATGGAAAATAGCTGTCTCCAGGCAATTGTGCAAATAACCAGGTATTTTTGCACAATACCTGTAACATGTAGAGGGGAAGGGTCTATGGCACTCTGCAGCCTCTAGTTTGCTTTCCACAAGGATTTAATTATTATCTTTCTAATTTTGGGGTGGTGGGGAGGGATAAGGTCATGAGTTCTGCATTCCACTCTTCTTGGGCGAAGGGGCCTACTCTGCTCTTGGCAAATCAGACTACAAATTAAGAGCCTAACATGGATTTAGAAGCTAAATTTCAGATGCCTGTTTTAAAAAATTTTTTCCTGTGATCCTAAGATTTATACTACTCTAGGTTTTTTCCTGCCATACTTGTACTTATGCCTATCTTGTGCTTCATCCCAATTCATGTTATGTGAGACTTTTTTTCCCCATCCACTGTTATATTTTCATGATACACCTCATCCATTTTATGCAAGTTTACTGGTAGGCTATTCTGCACAAATGTGTAGTTTGTTGAGATTTAGCTTTTTTAGTGTAATTTTTGTAATATTGTACTGTGTGCTGGCCTTTTTTTTTCCTTTTGGTATAAATCAGAATATAGTCACTATGTAAATTAGATAGCCTTTCCACATACTTAAGGGTAGGTGTTACACAATTATAACCCTGCTGAGTACAGTCAAAATAAAGGATAAACACCTTGTCAAAGATGCAGTGCAACAAAGAGAAAAGCGTATAAGGGAAAATTTGTGTCATCCAGGTAAACATCCTCGGCTCTTAATTTACTGTTCCACAGAGCAACCAGGTGTGGTTATACAAAAATCGAAATTGGGAGCAAGGAGATTCTCATGGATTTATATTACTCCTTCAGCTGAAGTCTAGGATTGCTTTATTTATCATTGAATTAGTATAGATCATCTTTGTCTTAATGAACATTGAAAGGAAGTTGGCTGAGGCAAGAATAAACAAACAGATTTTCAGAAGGATGCAGAGTTTACAGTTGATTCCCTCAGGCATTTTATTTTGAACCCTTTCTAACTTTACTTTGAGTATAACATGTGAGTAGCAATATGAAAGGATATGCAATGGGGTGTTTCAGCATCTAGTTTTCCCCCTTTGGTAACTGCTTACTTTAAGATGGATTTCAAATACACTCAGAGTTAGAGAAGAAAAAAAGACTTACCATATAAATAACCATCAAGTTATTTAGAATAGAATAGTTATTTAGAATTTTTGCTGCACTTCATTTAAAAAGCTGCATATACTCACTGGATGCTGGATGAAACCAGAATACTCTCTTGGAGTGTTGTACCAAAGGCAGGCAGGTTCCCACAAAGCCCCACTCTTAATGCTCCTTCTTGTTTTAGTTTTTGTTTTTAATACCTAAAAAGATTTCTTCCATGTTCTAATAATTGTGACCTGAAAACTGTCTAAATTAAAGTAGGATTTTGTTTGTTTATTTAAAAGTAAAAGGCTCAGCCAAACCACAGCATTATGGGGGACTTCTGCAATTCTAAAGTGGACTCAAATGATTCCAAATAAAGTTGGCAAAAATATTTTTTTTGGCCACTTAAATGCTGTGAGAGAAGCAGAGGGAGCTGAACAGCTGAGATGTGCCAGATAAGCTTACCAAAGTGGCTGGTACTCATAAAAGTTGCTAGGGTTGCTGCCAAAAGGTTCTCTGAACTCGCCCAAAGATAGGCGAGTAACTGAGGGAGAAATTAAAAGCTAGATCCCCGGTAGGTGAATAGATACTAGTGACATCGTTGGAGTTAAAATGATTTACGCTGGGTGAGAATCTGGTCCAGATCGTATCATCAGTCAAAGCTGGCTATAGGTTTCATGGACCCCTTTGTTAAGTAAAAAGTGGTATGTTAGGCACCTATATCCAAAGGATGTGAGGGTTGGGTGGGGTGTGGATACATTTATTCATTCATATTTGTTCACTACAGTGTTCCCAGGCTATTAGTGCATTATAATATTTACATAAAACAATTTAAACAAAATATTAACACAGGGCACTTAACCAGGTTTATAAATCACACAAAAAAGCACAGGTCCACCTACATGATCTCAAATTCAGCTGGCATTTCCTAACCCAACCTCCCATTCACTCCTTAGTCAACCTGCCCCTTTTCAGGGAAAACATGGGCAAGCAGATGGAGCTAGAATCCTGTCTGGGCTGTCTGGAAGAAAAATCAATGTTATGGCCAAGGACTGAGCGCCCCGCTGCCAATCCTCTGTTGCTTGTTTCAGAAAGAGGCTGTTCACTCAACTGATTTCAGCTGTCACCACAGTCTAAGAGGAAGGATTGGGTCTTAGAGAGAGGAGTACTGCATCTCATTACCTGAATGTGATGTGGAAGAGTGAGAAGCTTGAGGAGGGAAATGATAAAATAATAACATTTCACATTTTTATAGCTTGCTATAATTGGGCAGAAGGGTGGAGGAGGCCAGAAAGTTTACATCAGCTGGATTTTGGATATGTTTTTAGCAGCTGGGAGAGGGTTTAGAATCTCGTGATTCATCCTTCAATATGTAGATGTCTCAACAGACCATTAGATGGCCCTGTGTATGTGTGGGTTGGAAAGGAGTGCTGAAAAAAGCGGCTCCCCTAAAAGCAGAAATCCTGTGCATCTCAACATTTGCCTAGAAACTGTTCCATTCAGAGCCCTTCCTTTCCATCAGTACGCACGTGGGCCAGAGACCTGGGGAGGAGTAGGGGGGAGCGTGCCTTGGTTGCTGGATTTGGCATCTGTTCCTGGTCACAATGAGTTCACAAAAGCTTAGATAATTAGTGTGGTTATGGGCAGAAAAGTGATTGTGTAATAACGTCTCTCTTTAACTCTGCATATTAGCTGTGTGTGTCACGTCTGCTCACATTACTATTTTTGTTGCTTTACTCCAGTGAGCCCTGCTGAGCTAACACAGGTATTGGGGGAGGGGATACAGGGTTGTATTCTAGTTTAGACTTCTACTCTGGGTTTTTTTTTCAGGTCGTATAAATCTTCCTTTTTTATTCTTATTGATGTTCAAGACAAGGAGAACAGAATTTGGCCCCAAGAATATGTATTACTGGTGAGGATGCTTAAACCAGAAAGAATTCAGCTTTTCTTTCAGACATCAGATTGAATTTATAGGGCCAGGAGTTAACTTCTTGCCATCCTTTTATATATAAAAGCATTAGATTTGTAATCACTGAGAGCCAATAGTGTGGAAATGCCATGTTGCCTTTCTTTCAAAGTCATTTCAGAGTAGAATTGCATCTGAAAGGCTATTTCAGAATATCAACACATAGAAAATACTTGAAGACCTATATTTTCTGTTCTAAGGAGATCACTTGATGCTAGTTAAAGTCATCAAAGGATCCTTTCATTGACTGTAGGTAGGTATAATCCCCATGATTCACGGGTATTGGTTGTAGCCGTGTTGGTCTCTAAGGGCATAGGCGGACAAGGTTCTTTGAGTAAATGTATCTTTTATTAGACCAACTAAATAGTTGGAAAAACTGTTCTTTGCAAGCTTTTGGGCACAAACACCCTTCTTCAGGCATAGTGAGAGTCTGCTGTTGGTTTCTGTTCTCCTGGATGAAATAGAAGCCAATATGCAAAATGCAGATCTGGGAAAATGCACATGCATGGCAGCGAGGATCAGAGGCCATAGGAGACGATAGGTGTGAGACAGGTAGGTTGTAGGGCAGGGAAAGGTGGAATGTTGACCTGGTGAACATCAACCCCAGATAATTTCTCTACGTTTTACCAGCTATATTCTATCACCAGATCAATATTCCTCCTCCCCACCGCCTACCTGCCTCACACCTATTGTTTCCCATGGCCTCTGATCCTCACTGCCATGCATGTGCATTTTGACAGACCTGCATTCTGCATATTGGCTTCTATTCCATCCAGGAGAACAGAAAACAACAGCAGACTCTCTCCATGCCTGAAGAAGGGTGTTTGTGTCCAAAAGCTTGCAAAGAACAATTTTTCCAACTATTTAGTAGGTCTAATAAAAGATATCACACTTACCCAAAGAACCTTGTCTGCCTACAATCCCCAGGAGTATACTACTCTAGGCAAGATGCTAATTTATTCTCTTGTGCAAATGTTTCCTTATGAGTGGTAACTACATAGCCTTAGACCATATGGGAACAATTAGAGTCCACTGAATATGACTTTGTAAAGTCATTTCCAGCTTGTAATCAGTAACAATGGATGTGGTTAGGCTAGTTAAATAAACATATGGAGGAAGGGGATGAATCATTAAATAAATTATTGATGCCATTGGTACTTCCATTATATGTGATAGAATTGTGGCAGATGTAACATTTCTTTGTTTGGAGTATGCTTGCTGAAGGCGAAGATTCAAATGCAGATGTAAATATAGGTATAGAGAAGATATAGTTTAAGAGTAATTTATACTTCCTTTCAACCCATCCCCCTTTTAAGTATATGTTACATCAGTTTATATTTAACCACTTACAGCTTGTAATGTATACTCATTTCCTCTTATACATCACCTTGGAATTTGATCCAGTTAATCTGAGGCTTTGTCTACATTAGAGAATTATTCATTGGGGTAACTATTTCAGTGAAGTTACAGCTGCGCAAATCCTTTACATAAAATGTAATTTATGCCAGTCTGACTTAACCCAGTGATTTACCAGACTAAAATAAACCAAAGGAAGTCCTGGTATATATTGATATAGCACATCTACAATTGTAGTTGGGACTGGTGTATACAAGCTTGGAACAAAGAAATGGCTGAGAGGGTCTAAATTGATGTAGTTTACATGCCAAACGTAGAGAAAAAAAAGGAAAATAATGTGAAAGTCATCTAAAAGGGTGGTGTGAGTTAAAACAACCCATTGGCCTACTTGATGTTGTATCTTTTCAGCTCTTGTCAGGTAAATTAAACCAATGCAAACTCTCTTTCTTCCCTGTCATTAAGTAGGTGTAAGTAAAGTGTAGAAGGGAGCTGGGCTGTGGCAGCATACATGGACTGAGGGGCAGGTCAGTATCTAGCCCAATATGGGTAGTGCATAATTGGAACTGAATGAGGATGTGGTTCAGAGTAGCTGTTTTATTGATTTTGACATTGTCATCAATTCTCCAAAGCAGTGTAATGTGTAATCTGGGCTGAACAGTGGCTTAACTGGGCAAGTGAAGACTTCCCATTGTGCAGAGCCAAAAATGGGGCTCTTATCCCATTCTGGGATGAGGCAGTTTGAATGGAAAAAAGGAGGTATGGCCAAGACTTCAACCATGTTACCACCAAATCCAAGACAGGAAAGCCTTCATTCTGCTCTAATATGGTGTAGGAAGATCTGCCTTGCTGAGAGCAGAGAGTTGCTGCAAAAGCTGAGAAGCATAAAAGAAAAACAAACACCGCCTTTGCATACTCACTCCTGATCTGTGCAGTTGATGAGACCTCTGGGTTTTGGCCCTGGTTGCAGTTGAAGTGTATGCGAACATAATGTTTGGCAAAGCTTACACAGTTTGGTAAAGCTATTTAATATGCTAGGTCTCTGCTTATAACCCAGTACAGCAGAAAATTATTATCTGAGTACTGTGATGTTTAGCTTTGATTCAGGATGGAGCAGGTCTATTATGTAACTATTTTTACCCAACTTTTTTGCAATAGCATTGCTGTGGTTCTTTCTGCACAGTGCCCTCAAACTGCAATGGAATAAACCAATTCTCATTACTAAGAGTAGGTGACATTAATTCCTGCAGTGGCATACAATAGGAAGCTGTCAATAGGCACCATGGGATGCTGACAGAAGTGATATCTGTCATGCGATCAGTCCCCTGAAAGCACTCTATAACTGTGCCCTGACAGAAGTGCATGGCTGCAGAGTGCTTTAGAAGTGCTCGATCGTGCAACAAATTAATCCTCATGTAATGAGGGTTCAGATGAAGGCTTTCCAAAGTGGAGTGCCTTCACTAACTTTTATTTGTTCCTGTATGCCAGCAGGGGCGGGCTATATCAGCCCAGTCCTACCCCTGGTGTTGTCTTCAGGATGGGAGGGGAAGAAGGCAGTGGAGGGAGCTCTGGTCTGGGGTTTACCCAGCCTGTGCTGGAAGGGGCAAGGAGGGGTGGTGCATGGGTTGGAGCCACTGTGGGGGGCTCCAGTCTACACCTCCTGCCCCTCCCAGCATGGGCTGGGCATCCCCAGACCAAAGCTCTCTCCCTTGCCTTCTCCCCCTCCCATTCTGAAGACAGCATTGGAGATGTGGGGGAGAGGGGAGGACTAAGGGAAA
>NW_005843150.1:18772-23740 GCF_000455745.1 Alligator sinensis | reverse complement strand
C
The DNA here is from genome assembly GCF_000455745.1 of Alligator sinensis. Taxonomy (NCBI): domain Eukaryota; kingdom Metazoa; phylum Chordata; order Crocodylia; family Alligatoridae; genus Alligator; species Alligator sinensis. Next base: position 23,739 of record NW_005843150.1, on the reverse strand, counting down.
TGCAGACATGCACAAAGTGGAGCACAATTCTCCACCCCACCTCCTCCCCTTACCAAACAGCAAATGTCTGTTGGGGCGCAGGTTCACTGTAACTCATGGCACTTTCTGTGAAACACCATGAGTTACAGCAGGGACCTGCTTATCTGTTGGTGCACTATGTGGCAGGTTAACAAAGGGCTGCTCAGCTCAGCCTTGTAATGTGTGAGGAAGGAAGAGAACAAAGCAGCTATGCCTTAGGTTGCTAAAGAAAGCCATAACCTGAATTCCTCCGCACCTTCTCTCTCCTGCTCTCTCTGATCGCTCCTTTTTTGCCTTCCCATAAAAGTGGGACTCTGGTTCTCTTCCAGGAACTATTCAGTAAGTCAACTGCCCTGGGGTGCCCAACCATTCTTCTTTGCCATGGATTCTCAGTTTTCATTTGAGATCCCTCAGACTGAAAACAGACATCTGATTTCTTCCTTTTACGCTGGATTCTGCAGTCATATAATCGCATTATCCCATTTTAAGTAACTATTGAGAGAACACTGTTTTCCAGGGCAACTGAGGCTAATTCAAGTCAATTGCCATGCAAACTGTAGGTGTAAACAACTGTCCTTCCTGTTTTGATGCAAGTCAAAACCTGGGACAGTCAGACCTAGGATAAATTTGATGTTGCTTTTACCCTCAGAGATGTCAGCTCCTGGCGATGGTGGAGAAAATCTTACCTTAAAACACAGTTGTTATGTTGGCAGATGATGTTGTTGGCAATTACTGTATCAGTGCTCTACTGCTTTGGTGTATAACAGTTATCAGTCACAGGATCCTTAAACCAGAAGCAGTGATGTCATGCCCCTCTTGTAGGGGAATTAGGGCAAGGGCATCACAGTCCCAAAAATTCTGGTGTGATAAATGTGTTGAATGTCCAGAAAGCTCAGTCATGTGTTTTGTGCTACCATTCCTAAATTTCTCTACCTGTGGTTTTCCTCCTCTTTCTTGCTGATCACTACAACTTGACACAAACAGGTCAGTTCTTTGTGAACAAGGAATTGTTGGCCTCTGGCTCCTAAGATGACTAACCAACATATGTTGTGTAGAAGAAACCCCCCCCCACAAACCCCTCCCCCCAAAAAACCCAGCCATTAGCATCATTTTTCTTGTTCTCATCCAGAGGAGAGCATCTTTGGCTTAAAGGCATCTAATTTAAGATCCATTAGTCTCTGTTAGCTTTGGCCAGGGAGTTATGTGGTTCCTCCTATTTCTTCTTCATTAAACCAATACACCAAATAACGTTGCCATGGAACTTATGCCCCTACTACAGTCTTCTGTGCTAATAACCTCTCTCAAAAACAAACATGAAATTATCCAGGAATGGATCCTATGATTCTTTTCCACATTGTTGTGCTAATACTTTTAATCTCAATGGTTCATCTATCAATAACATGAATACATAGGCAGAACTTAAATGCAGAACTCAAATGTTCACAAGGTTCTTTACAACTAATGTTGGCAGAAGAAGATAAAAATAATTACCCCATTTCAAATACAGGCCTGAGGGCTGTAGCTAAAGGCAGTGGTCAGAGTGAAAGACACTTCAGTAGGACCTCAAGTTAGAGACAGGGTGGATCTTCCAAGCATGGCAGAAAAATTTAAACAGTCTGAGGAACTCAGCACTACCACTGCCCTTATCATACCTATATAAGGTTGATAATACAAGTAACTCGAAGTAGGCCAGTGCAACTCTGGGGAAGAGGCTTTGTGTCCCTTTTATGCCTAAAAGGTGACTTCTATGGTGACTAAGCCCCACCCTCCCCCCATAAGAAATGAGAGCCCCCCCTGTAAGATTTGAAAATCATAACCTGGGGGTCTCCAATTTTATTAGGGCATCATGATGGGCAGCCCAATTTTTTTTTTTGCACACCCCTGCAAGAGTCAAAGTGTAATTCAAACTTCACTTGTGGATGGTTTGGGGCTTACCTTGTTGCCTTCCTGCTAAAAAAGCTGGCCTCCACTGCCCTAGAGAATGTCCTTTAAACTTTTGTGGGGGGCTGTGTGTCTGTGTGTGGTATGACTATGGCAGCTCGGCCTCACCAGGGGGACTCCCCACAAGCCATGGAACTGATCCACCAACTGGTTAAGCCATCAGTTTGGCTGCTTTGTGACATGAGAATGCTGCAGAGCAGCTGTCACAGGATTGAGGATCCAGCCAAGGCTCTGGTTTTATTTTGAAAATCAAATTCAAAGCAGTGCTTCTTTACTTACTTAATTTGTTTTCATCTTGGAGGTTTTTTCCATTGACATGAATTAATCTTTCCCTCGGCTCATGAGATGGGGAAACCTTTTGAAATAACACATTAGCTATTCCCCAGTTAGAACTATTAAAACTGCCTTCAAATTATAGCATCTTACCAGAAGGATGAGAATGCAATTTTCCTGCCCATTTATGAACCATCCATCATAACATGCAATGACAGGGGTCTTCTCTGTTCACTGAGGCCTCCTCAGAATTGCAGAAAAAGGGTTTGTGTCTGAGCCCTGGTAAAGCTTCACTTGTTATGGTTGACACTTTGCTGTATTTGGCTGGGCTCCAGCATTATCTTTTTCCTTTTTTCTGTCTGGCAGACTTCTTAAGCATGGGCTCTGTCTTTTTTTTCTCTTCATGGTAAGGGAGCACATGGTTCAAGTGCAATAGTCCCCCAGAATAAGTGCTCGCCACCCAAGGTACCCTAATCACTTCAGATCACCCTTTCCCAGACCTCTCCCCTTGTGAGCACTCTGATTTACAGTATAGCTATTCATGTGATCATTGACAGCATAAGTAAGTTTTGTAAAGTTTTCTAATGCAGTTTACTCTTTACTTTTAATAGCACAAGAAATATACAGGCCCAGAGAAAACAAAACAAAAACCAACCCTGTATGTCTTTATCTGCCTCAGTTTTCTCACAGTTTTTTAGGGTTCTTTTGTGTGTCTATTGTTCTCCTCCAAACACATACAAATGATAGAGGGAGAAGTCCATCAGTCAACCTTTCTTTCCTCTTTTCTCCAAAATGGCTGGTGATAAGACCGTTTCTTCTATAACAATTCAGTCCAATGCTTAGTTACCGGTTGGATAAAATGGATCTTCTGGGTAGTGTAGCCATGTATCTCTGCAGGTGCTTCCATGTGACTAGAGGATCCACAAGGTTTAATTCCACCCCCCCCCCCTCCCAAGGTTTTTACCCCCCCCCCCCCCCCCCCGTGTTAGTCCTTTGTCACTCCCCTGTGGAATTTCAGTACAATGGAGATTTTAAACAATAGTGGAAAATGCTGGTTGGCCTTGAAATCAAGACCAAGATAGGTACAAACAGCAAGCTCATAATCTCAAACTGCAGTGAAGAAATTGGACAAGGGCCCTTGAAATCATTGTGGCAGCCATGCTGGTTTTTCTATAACATTAATCTTCTTTCTTGTTTAATAAAATAGGTTTGCCGTAACTTTGAAACTTAACAAATAGCACCAGAAGAAGCACAAGTTGTTGCGTTCACCACAATGGGGAATGAAGTTTGCAGCATGAAGGTGAAATTATTGATTTGATTAATTTTGTTTTTGTTTTTTGCCAGAGCAAATACCTAAGAATTTTTTTGTCTGGAGAAGCAAGGTCAAACAACTTAATCAGAACTGTAACTGGCTACTGCTGCCTTCCTAATATCCATCAGATGATCCATAACTACTGCCTTTCTGGTCTGAACTCTACCACTGCCTGTTTTCTCTTCTGTTCTTTCCAACACCTGATCTTGTCCCTCACCCAACTCAATTTCTGGATTACTTTCCTCTTTTTGTATTGAAATAATTTAAGTAAAAATGGTATTGATAAAAAGGTATTAATAATAAACAGGGATTTGGAGTGTTCCAGGCTTTGACTCCCATCAAAACAGGTTCAGAAACAGTTGTTCACATGTGCAGCTTGAATGGCAGTTAACAAATTAGTCAAGAGTACCTGTGGGGGGGGGACGTGTCATCTCGGCTAATTCACATGTTGGCAGTGGCAGCAGTGATACCTCACCATGGAGGATGATCACTCCCACAACAACAATGACAAGTTACAACACATTCAGGTCTGTCACTGTTCAGGCCATCTAGTAGGATTTGTACATTCCAGGATAAAAAGGACATTTTTGTGTTTTGACTGTAATTTGAGTGATCCCCATGGAAGTGGCTATCCATTTGGGTAAGATAAGGTGGGATAGCCTATGCCTGGGGCACCTTTTCTAGTATCCTCCCTATGCAGGGTGAGCAGAGAGCATCCTAAAAAGGACTGCTCAGTCATGATCACAGCTGCCGAATCACGCTCCTGTCCCATTCCAAGAGTGAAACAACCATCACATGACCACTGCTTGCGTGTGGATCCTTCACAAGGGACACCCGGTGATCATTTTGTCTGTCCCCATCACCACTTGTCCATCACCACAGAGCTTTATAGAGGTCGGGTATAGTGATTGGTTATTGTGGTAGATGTCAGGTCCAGTGGAAGAAGCCTGTGCATGACTTGTTTTATGTGAGGATGCCATTGCACATTGGCAGCCACACGGATCTTGGCAGAGGAGAAACCTGCGTCTGGTGGCAAGGAGATCCAAGATGACTGGGGTTACTCTTCCACAACAGCCTTCATCTGCCTTTGCAGCTGTTGAGAAGTACACTTGCTTCACCAATAAGGCCTTTCATGTTAAACTGGACTGCTCTTAGGCTGATACCTCACCTTTGACCTTACCACCATGGTCAAAGTACAAGACTCCTGACCACATTGCTGTCAGTACATGCAAGCCTCTCCACCCAGTCAAGGTGGCAGTGGCAGTCCAGGGAGAGGAATTCACAGGTATTTAAAGGTTAAAAATGGAGGTTGGAGTCATCAAGGGAGGGAGCCTTTGATTCTAAAACTGTTCTAGCTCCTTGCCCCACTTTAAGTACCTGTGAAGTATCAAGATAGCATTTTTCCCTGGACAGTCATGACTAA
>NW_005843150.1:5670-18567 GCF_000455745.1 Alligator sinensis | reverse complement strand
CAATACCCATATCTATTGCAGTTAATGGAGCTGAATGTGCGTAACAGAGCAGAATGTTTCCCTGAGTGATTTTACACTCTGGCTCTCTCAATATTCAAGACAAATATTTTCTTAATAGGTGAGAGGATATCAAGCTAGAAAGGAGTATTTGATTTTAAGAATGCAGAGTTGTTGGAAAGAGCATAACAGTTCTGTGTTTTGTGGTATGAGAAATGGTCAATGACAAACTTCAAAGACAAAATGCTGCTTTGTGTTCAGTTTGTTGAAGGCCTCTCACATTCCACAAAATGTAAAGTCCTCTCCAATAACTAATACTCAATAAGAATGGCTAAAACTAGAGGCATGCTTTGAAATTGCTTTTCTTTTACATATCTCATTTTTAATACTGTATGGAAAATAAACTAAGCGGTGGAAGAGAAGAAACTGATATTCACATGATCTTACAGCCAATAGTTTTATGAAATGTAATAAGCATTTAATTAGGCTTATGCAATATACAGCAAATGACATGTACTTGCTTGCTTTAGCGGCACACCCTTCAAAAATGTTTCCAACTCAGAATATTCAAGGTGCTTAAACTTTGTCCAAAAGTACAGACAAGTTTTATCTCTCTAAAAGATTGATTTTCCAGTTGAAAAATAATTAAAATATGCTGAAATGAGCAGCTGTATTTCAATCTTTAAGGTTTCTTTGAGGTTGCTGGGGCAGGTATTAATAAGAGCTTTAAGGCAATGAGATAATGTCAAGGACCAATGGTATGTTTCAACATACCAAATATTTCAAACTATCATTTTGATCCTAAAAAACAGTGAGCACTGGAAGTATGGATACTCAGGGGTCCTCAGCAGGCATTCATCATTCTTTAGGGTCAGGCCTTTAAGTTCAACGTATCTTCATTTAATAGGGTTTTTTTAATGCCCAAACAATTTCTGTTTCTTTAGCAATCCACCAGCATTTGTAACTGAAATCCTGCAGCATTGTGCTGGAGCATAAGAGTCAAAAAGAGAAGCCAGTTGGGCTAGATTCACTGCCAAAGCTTAGGGGAATGCAAAAAAGAAAAAAAACCAGTTTATATTGTGAAAAGTAATCATACTGTTAAGGTTATTGAAGGTGTTATAATACAAGATGTTGATAACAGAAGGATCTCTAATGAGATTTCTTGATAGAACCCCTTTAATTTTACTTCTAGGGATTGTGTAGCAGGGAAAAAAATAAATTAATTGAATTATAAATTGCACTTGCCAGAAATAACAAGTGTTAGTATTTACTGAAAGTAACTGAACCATGAGAAAACAAGAGTAACTGGCACTTGTTTTGAATGGTTCAGTAACACTGAGCCAAAGTAATTCCTGGAAGTGATTGAAATCATGAAAGCTATTCCAGAGATGTCTTGGGCTTATTTAAATCTCTTACAGGTTTTCAATACATCTTGTCATGTTCCATTGTGGCATGTGTGTTAAGAGGTTCTTTGTGTGTGTATGATGCTTCCAAGCAAAAATCTTTGTTCAATCAAAGGTAAGGTAATGTATTTCAATGGATTATGGCAACACCTTAGAAACATAGTTTATCTTAAAAAATCTTTAGAAACATAGTTTATCTTAAAAAATCTATTTCAAGCCTCCTGCCTCCCCCAAAAATGTTTGTTCTAGAAATGAACCATTGAGACATCCAGCCAATTCTTACTGTTGTAAAACACTTCATTATTCATCCTGCTTGAGTGACACTGTTCACCTGATGTTGCTGACACTGAAAAAAAGACTGCTCTTTATCCACTTAAAAGTAATTCTCTACCTCCTCTCTTGAAACTCTGTCCTCAGAAAGGCCAAAAATCCCCAAACAAATTTAGGTTTCTTTTGAAATAATCAAAGGATAGACATATTTTCAAAATATGGTGACTTTTAAAACTCCATTTCTTCATTTTACCAAATCTCTCAGAAAATCTCCATTCAGAGATGAGATGTGGCCTGCAGCATTTCAGGAAGAAGTTTGGTGTTCATGTGGAGCTGTGGCTAGACATGAACATCAGATATGCAGGGAAGGCTTTATAGAACCCAAGGCCCGATCACGGGGTCATGCCTTCTCCTGGGCTGGCAGGCCGGCTGAGGAAAGAGAGGGGGAAACATCCCTTCCCCACCTGCCCATGCTTGGCAAAGCCCAGCTGGTGAGGGTGGGAGGAACATGCCTGCTCCTTGGCCAGCAGGCTGGCTGAGGGAGTGGGTGGGAAAAATGCCCCCCTGCCTGGCTCTGAACCCCCATGGTGGGGGGTAGTTAGCCTTCCTTGGGGACTTTATTCCTCCTGCCCAAGTTGGGAGGCAGGATGATCCCTCCCAGCCAAGGAGGGAGCAGGGGCAGAGCCGGGGGGGTCAGCCTGGCTCCCAGCTACGAGGGATGGACAAGCCCCTGCTGATAACTGGGGATGGGGCCAGCCCTGCTGGAGCCAAGAGTATAGCCCAGGGCTGCACAGATACTGGAGGACTGTGAGTTAACTGGAATCTGGAGGGGAACTGGGACAGAAGTTCTATACAGCAGTCTGACCAAAATCGGTTAAATCTGATACTACATCTAACCAGGTGTCTTTTAAACCAGTTTGGCCATTTTGAAAGTGGTTTAAGTGCATTGAACTTCTGTTCTATTACAGGTTTAAACCAGTTTATGTATAACTTCTCTCCCTACCCTCAGTAGCTATTGGCTGAGCATTGTAGCTTGTGTCTGAAGCAGTAATTAGCTCCAGGCAATCAAGGTGCTGCATGCAGTCCATAGCATCTTGAGGAGGCTTGTAGTATAGAAACAACACTTTGACTTACAGGAATTTATATAAAGAACTATTCATAGTAAAGAAGTGTACTAGTTTTGCTGCTACCTTTGCAAGGGTCTGGGCCTATACTTGTTGCTGTCCTGTCACACCAGGAAGTTCCTGTTGCTTTACCAAGACTGTCTCCTGGAACGCTACACTTCCTGGCCACACTGTGTTTCCAGGACTTACCCTCTGTTACATAGTTGGCTGTGACTCTGGAAAAATCTTCTTTTCTGCCTTCTAAAAGCCAGGTGTGTCTCTTATTTGGGGGCATCATGATGTAAGAAAATACAATGGTGCCTTTCTTTGCTCTGGTGTTTTACATGATCTGTTCACTAGGGCAGTGTTTCCCAACCTTTCGGTTCTGGCAGCACACTTACTGGGCCTCTTCCATAACAGACTGGGCGAATGAAGAGCTAGGGAAGGGGCAGGGAATGGTGAGTGGCCGGGCATGGACCAGGGAGGGGGGGCCGAGCAGTCAGGTGCGGAGTGGTGGGGTGCAGCTGAACATAGCGCACGGATGCAGATCACTGGCTGGAGCCACCCCCCCTCGCCCCCTCCCGTCTGTCTGTGTGTCGGTGGTGGCAGCAGGCAGGGGGCGTGGCTCCAGCTAGCAAGGGGCGTGGCTCCAGCCCAAAATTCCACGGCACACTTGGACGTGCCTCGGCACACTGGTTGGGAAATGCTATAATAGGGATTGCGACCGTGACTTTTTTTCTGAGTCAGCATTATAGATCTACGGTTTCTAGTCCCTGTTACTTGCTCTGCCCAGGACTGACTAACTGACCACGTCTCATTTTGCCTTAGCAATATTGTTACTGGGCTGGGGTAAAGGAAGGACAGTCTGTGTCTAAGATGAAAGACCACATTACTCTGAAAAATCACCATAATGACGCCACATTTCTACCCACACAGTCCATTAGGACTAGAAAATCACAATCTTTGAGCTATGAAAAGCCTGCATGTCAAAATAGCTTGTATTTTTTTTGCTGAAAAGAACACCTGGTGTGAATGTTTACATCTAAAATGGAAATGTGATAAAAAAATTATTCGTTTCCAGCATCTTTTTAGCAAGACGATAATTTTTAAAGCCCTTGCAACTAATTTGAATTCTGTTTAGCTTTGAAGAAAGGGTTTCACACTTGAATTGGGTATATACCTGTGCTGAGTTATATGTTGGTACCCACCTGGTTAAAAAATCTCTTACAGTTTCTCCTGTCTGTAGGACATTTAGCCTACTGTTAGTGCTATGTAAATTTTATGTGTGGCCTGTGCAGCTGGTTAAGAAATAGGCTGAGAAACTAATATACTAGAAAGGATAAAAGTATAACAATCATTCAGACTGTAAAAATAATGGGATACATTTTTAAAGATTTGGGGATGATGTTCCTAACCAGTAACAACCTGCTGTGGGTTACCTTTGATGTAAAGATGTGTGTATTACTTGCATCATCTTCCTCTGATATCGTTGACAATAGAGTTGCAGTGTGAGAAACATGTATTCAATGATTGCAAGCACCTGCACTGCAGGGGAGCTATTCAATTGGACAGGAATGTGAAAGGATATAAGAATCACAAAGGTTGTTCCATATAGCCGTTATAACACAGGAGAGAATAAAGCTCTCTCCTGAAGACTCTACATAAGACATATGAGAAATATGTCAGCTTCAAATTTCTTTTAACAAGGGTCACCTACAGTTCCTTTGCAGCTGTCAGACATTTCTCTTGCATAAAGGATGCTTGAAATTTCACCCAATTTATCTGAGTGGGTTTTTTTCACTGTTTACACTTCATAACTGTGATTTAATCAGTTGAGATGTCAAGAGCACCCAGCACAAGGGGGCCTCATCCTTAAGTGAGACTTTCAAGTGTTAGGTAGGGAAGATTTGCACTTTCATAAGCTAACGAAATCAGAGATGTATAGCATCTGCTTTCATAAGGGCTTACTTCATCAAGTGCTGTGAAGGGACTTTCAGGTGTTATCACAAAACAGTAATAAAAGTTCAATATTTGCACTAGAAGTTATTTTGCACTCTACAAGGGGTAGTCTGGTCAACTGAATAAATGATATTGGAGACTGAAAGGAATTACTTGTGCATTAAGCTTTGTCCCTGTACCCTGCAGGAATATGCATGGTGTAATAGTCTAGACATGGCACAGGGAGCAGGACCTCCCATAGTCTGTTACTGGCTTTGACACTGATTTTACCTGTTGCATTGGGCAAATCACTTAATTGCATTGTTTTCATTTTCCCCATTTTATAAAACCAGGATGCCACCTTACACATGCCATAAGCATTAATTGTAAGTAAAGAACTTTGAAGTCTTTGAAGGAAAAGCTTCACAGAAATATGAGGAATTAAAAGCACAGTACTCAATGGATGCACCTACACGAGACATTTACTGTGGAGTAGACAAATTAGCTCTGCAGTAAACATCTTGGTGTCTACACTTGCAGGGCTATTAGGCTGGAGTAAACTAATAAACTCCGCAGCAGGGTAGTACTTGTAAATACAAGTACTATCCCGGTATGGAGACACTGCAGCAGCGCACATGTAGACGCTGACCCGGCTAGCTGGGACACAAGGGTACTTCAGTATGTGGGCTGCCTGCCAGCTAGCTCCACAGTGAAGCACCCTGGTGCCTCTGTGGTACATTGAGCTGGGTCAGAGCAGCCCTGGGTTGGCAGGCTGATTCCGGACCTTCTGCCAGCTGGGGTTGCTCTGAGCCAGCTCAACATGCTGTGGTCCTGGGCGCATGTGTAAACACAGTGCCCAGGAGCAATAAACTCCAGCACAATAAGCCCCAGAGTTTATTGCGTCACATTATGCACATGTAGACATGTCCAGTGTTTAACAGAAAGAAGTTATTCAAATAACCAGTTAGAGCTTTTATGGTTAAAATATTTATTGCTTTAAATGTATTTATTTTTTTAAATTTTAGGTCTCAGACTGTGACCCTTAAGGTCTCAGTGGAATATAGCAAAAACAACATATTTTACAGTTTTATTGTTCATAATGCTGCCATTAGGCCTTGTGTAGACATGGGTTATCATGGTAGGGGTATTTTTGGTTGTTTGTTTGTTTTTTTTAACCAAAACTATGACTGCGCTATGATGCATCAGATTTCTAGGAAGACTTAAATTGCTGTTCTATAACATTCTTTAAGGCACAGAATTAGTGAAAATGTTGTTATGACTTGAATCTAATGTTACATCAATGCTGTTTAAAAACTAAGTAGTAAACTGAGATCAACTAGGAACTACTTAGTCAAATTGCTAAACAGTTACATATACAACCATTCCTACCAAAGTCAATGAGTAACTCAAGAGTAATTGCTTATCATGAAGCAAGGTTCAGAGTCTGAACCATTGCCAGAAAAAGATCAAGACAAAGCAACAAGCTGCCAATAACTGAGTGAATAATCTACAAAGAATTGTTTAATCCAGTGAATTTAGTCTCTCTCATTTGCTTACGTTATAACCAGAAAAAGATTGTGATTTTCTCCAAGTGAATGTACTTTGTACCCACATATATGCTAGTAAAACTAAGTTGTTTTGTAGTCTCAGATAATGGTCACAAGGGGTAGGAGCATGGCCAAACAAATGTATTACAAAAACAGAATGAAAGTATGCAGAAAATATTGTGAAGCGTTCATTACTCTCTAACTGAGCAAGGTTCCTGGCTTTGATGTTTTACTCTGCAAATCACAGATGAAGAACAAGATCCTCATCTTTTCTACTCTCTTGATCCTGAAGATGCAAGCTGGAACATCTTCAGGGACCCACTGCTGGACTCCAAAACCGTTTTCTTTTTGTAAAGTAATGAGCTCTGGAAAAACAAATTGGAGAGGGTGGCAAGGTTTGAAAGCTCCATTTATCTTTATTTCAAGCTTTATTTCAATCTTATTTTGAAGCACTGCAGGAATATGGTCCATTTTATTTTCTATTAGGATTGCTGTAAAAGCAAGTCTGAATACATAAGCAAAATGTTATAGTTGCAGAGAATGTAAAATGAAATGTAATGTGTGAGAGAGAGAAAAGGCTAAAAAGGCAATTGCCTTTATTTTTCAGTTGGTTTGTTCCTTAATTGTGTGCATATGGGTTTTGTGCAAGTTCACACAGCCCCTAAATATGGTCTTTGTTCAATCACCAAGTTTTCTTTCTAAGAAAACTAGAACTTAGTTTTGTTCAGTTTTCAAAATTGGCAGTTCCTCTCATCCTTATTCATTTTTGTATTTAAAATACCATATCAGAAAACCTGCACTTGAACCTTTACAAATTTTAACCACTGAGAGATACCCAGTTACTTTCTTTGACTCAGCCTTACCAAGTTGTCCACAATTATTTTATTACTATTTCTGCTTAATAATTGAAGTGGTAACATTGACAGCAAGGAATCTGACCGGTGTCTCTAGAGCAGAGGGTCAGAGCCACAACCCGAGGCACAATTTTGATCTTTCTGCTACAAAGCACAGGCCCCTCCTGCAGAGAATCTCAAACAATGTCTGGAGTGAGAATTGGTTCGGACATCCCAGTAGAGGGCAGTGGTGATGCCCTGTTCCTGTTCGGTTCCTCACTGCATCTGTTTCTGCTTATCTATTTTTATTCCTCTAGTGTCAGGTGGCAACCATGTTGTGTCTGTAGTATTTCTAGGATCTTAGAACTCTGTAAAAGTTGATTAAATCATTTAAAACCCTGCCGGGCCAACTTAAAGCATAATTTTAAACTTGGCTTTAAGACGGGAGTAGATGGAAGCAGTTAGTCTCTTGCTCCGCACCCGATTCTAGTGGCACACAGAGGACAGAACAATTAATGTTGGAGATGCAGCATATCCTTGTTCATTACATCACTTTAGTACTGCGTGCTGGTTATTTGCTCTCTATATCACTTTCCCCCAGGGGGTTCAAAGAAATCAGCAAATCTCCCACATCAGAGCTAGGAATACCTAGCACTATTCATTCACACACAGCAGGAAAGCTAGGGATTAATCAGAGGGGGAATGTTGTGAATTCCAGAGAGTTCGTTCTTTCTGCGGCACAGCTGGTGGCAGGGGATCTTGCTACATGAAAGCAGCCCTGTCAGTATCAATCATCGTTACTTGCGCTGCTACATTCCACAGAATGAATTGGCCTCATTTGGTAACTCTAGTGTCGTTCCCCTCTGCTGGCTTGGGCTCACGGAGAATCCAACTTCAAACATGTTCAGTTTGCAAATTATCAAGCAAGTTCTGGAATTACCTAATTCACCAAGTCAAAAGTACCGCAGTTTCCAGTTCTAATTTTCAATGCGGTTACCAGTTTCCTAGAAATTAGAAATGGAAAATACCTATTAGAGCAGAGTGTTTCTGTCCTGTAAGACAACTTAAGTACAAGGACCAGCTTTTGCCTAGTCCAGGGGTGTCAAATATAAAGATCCTGACCACAAACCATTTCATCTTACCCACCGGTAGTCCACCAGGCTATTATGGCCTACCATAGAATCTGGGGTCCCTGGATCCTGATGGACTTTACCATTGACAGCAGCCTCCCAGCTCCTATCTGCCACCACAATGCAGGCCCCTGCTGCTGCAGGCCACTGGACCCATGCTGCTGCCAGATGTGGCCCCATGCTGCCTGACCATAGCTCTGCACTCTACCAGGTCTCTGCTGGTGCCTGGCCACAGCTCCAGGCTGCTGCCCCACACCACCACCTCCCCCCAGCCCCACACTGCTGCCTTAATGCTGCTCTGCACTGCTGCCCAGCCCCACACTGCTACCTGAATGTGGCCCTGCTGTGGTTGGTGACAGCCCTGCAAAAGCCTCTGCAGTCCAGGGTGAGTTTGGCACCCCAGCTAGTCTATTTGTGCCCATTGGTTTAATCCTCATTGCTTATGAAGACCAGAATCAGGTTAGTTTCCACAGTAAAGAAGTATTAAGCGTTTTAGATTCCCTTCTTCTATACTGAAACCTTTTTATCTAATTAGGCATTTAACATTTTATCTAACAGAGACATTTAACATACCTCCAAGTCTAAAATAAAGGACCACATTTTGTAGCAGGGATATGGTCACCCCATTTATGATTCTTAAAATGATAAATACTTTGCTGCTGATTATATTTTAAATGGAAAGCACCAAAAGACACAGCTGCATTTGAGGCCCAATTCAGTACCTTGTTTAAGCTGAAGCCAGTGCTGGATGAACTCTTCATAACAAAGAGTTTTCTGAGCCCTTTTTAGAAGTGTTGCAAACCATCCATAAACAAGCTTAGCACTTTCAGAATGTATTGACTTAATTAAGATTTTGACAAGCATAATATACCAGCATATTTCAGACTCTGATTTTAATTTGTCATTTCTGTTGTGTGTTACATGTATGGTCACCAAAAATCACATGACACCATTTCTACTTCTAGATTGTGTGACACGTTTTTATGAACCAGAGGAAAATCAAACACATTTTTGATTGCAAGCAGTTTAGGGCAGGGTTGGCTTTTTTTGGTATGTGTATACAGTACTAACTAGAATATGGCACAGATCTTGCCCAGAGCTTCTTGGCACTATGTACTATGAATACATTATTCTAATTAATTATTTTTGCAGTGCTTATACATATGACTTGTATGGTGTTAGAGCTGATGCACTCCAGATCAGTCTTTTGGCCTGCGGGGTCCATTGGGATTGTATATCCAAGCTAAGGAACTCCTTATATTGCTTTTGCTATAGTCCCAAGAACACCAACATGAAGCACAGCCCCATCTCCTGACTCTCACTTTGCCCCTAACCCAGAAACAAGGCAGTGAACACCTCTCAAGTATGCTATATAGATAGAAAACTTGAAAGTGGCAGAGGTGAGCACCCTTAATGCAGCTAGTCTGCCTCATTTTCAGATCTGGCATAGGTTGAATGGGAGCAGGTGGGTAGGGTGTGCGTCTCAGCAGTGCTCTTGAGCACCATGAAGCTGTATAGGCATACCCTAACCTCTAGCCTGCAGTCCAGAGCTGGCCCATGGAAATGTCGTTTGTATTGGGGCTGTAAATTTGGCGGCGGGGGAGCAGTGGCAGTGCTAATCAAGGCTCTCCTGCTTCCAAGTTTCCAGATCCGTGGGCCAGAGAATGTGGTCCTGCACACCAAATCACACTAGTATGTGGTTGGGCCAGCGTGCAGGGTTGGATCCAACACATAGGGTTTGACCAGTGTGCAGCCAGAAACGGAGAGCAGGATCAGACTGGAATGCTGGCTCACACCTGTGGACCAACCCTGTGCCACTTGTCTGCCCCGCAGGCCAGACGGTTTGTCACCACTGCCCTAATCAGTCTCCTGCTCCTGTGTGGAGGATATAAATAATTGAGTGAACCCAACTGCCACTCAGTTCTTTGTCACCCAAAGTGGGTGCAAGGTTTGTCTTCTCAGTGTCCATGTCTTCACAAGGTCCCTTATTGCTTAGATAGAAATAATTTGTGTGCATATTAATCCGTTTTAAATTGTTAGGATAGTTGCCCACTTGAAGCTAACCAGATTTAGTTAGTTTTTGTACATTTTTCAGACGTTTCTACTGCCTGGTTTTTATTTTTATTTTCTGATAAGGAGTTAACGGGATCTAGAACTTAGAAATAACCCACTCTACATGTTTTTGATTTAAGTATTGTCTTTTTTGTAAAGTGCAATTCCAAAAAATGAAGGATGCAGCCAAGGTGGATTCAGAAGGGGTGCAGCGGTGTGGCTGTTCCCTGTTTTTGGACTGGATAATGTCCCTCTCATCCTCTCCCCCTGCTTCCCTGTCTGCTTTTCATGCTGTCCAGGGGAAACTTCAAAGCTGCTCCAGCCAGGCTGTGTGAGGGCTGAGCTCAGCTAGGATTAGTGAGAGCACCAGCAGCACCCTGTCCAGTCCCCCAACAGCATGCATGGGGGCGGGACTGTCCCCCTGCCCATCTCTATTACCCCTGTTCCCAGCTGAGCCTAGCCTCTGCACAGCCTGGCCGGAGCAGCCAGGACCAAATCTGGAACTCCCCCTTCTCAGGACAGCAGGGGAAGCAGCAGGTGAGGGAGGAGGGCAAGGGGAGAGAAAGTGGTATATGTTAGACTCCACAGGCGGGAAAGGAGGGGGATTCTTATGTGCTTTAAAGAGGCTGGGAGCAGGGGTGGCAGCTATCCTGCAGCATGGGTAGCTGCTCCTTCACTCCCTTTGCCAAATCCTGGATTTGCCCCTAGGCACAGCACTCAAGATGCTGTTTTTAGGAAATACATGTCCCTGGAAAATCTATAGTATGCCAATCCTTTTCTGAAAGCTGAGGAGATTAATTTCAAAATATTTTTATTAGGCTGTTTTATGTGGTCGGCTTCTGATCTGGGCAGGATAGACCCTCTGGGATAATGCCACCTCATTTCAGAAGGGCACCTAGGAGTTGAGGATCTGCTAGTTTTTTACCTCTTTTCAAAAATCGCACCCGCTTCAGACTCAGGTAGGAATATTAACCCTAAACCATCAGGTATTAAAGAGAACTATCCCTACCACAAAGCAAGGATAAATCCCTAACAGTAACCCCTGGCTGAAAGAAGTCTACATCTCCTCATTTCCCACCTGCACAGCCCAGTCCGGGTACTGCAGGACTTCAGAGGCCTGGGAGTGTGGTACCCGAGCCCTGGTCCTGCCTCAAGCATTGAAATCAGTTGACTCCAGCACCAAAGGCAGGTCACTGCAATTATTACCTCAGCGTTGAGTACTGGGTTGTCAGTCAGTATGACTTATGTATACTGCTCTGTTTAGTCCTGTTTGCTTCCTTATTGAAAGTGTCTGTTCCAGACTCAGGTCACTGCTTGTCAGCCACCAAGAGAGGAATTCATATCAATAAATACTCAAAAAAGAAGCAATTGGAGTTCCTTGAGAATATGTATTCCACATTATCTATTCCCAAACTCACCTTCCTCCTCCGCGACAGAATCCTCAAATCTTTGAATTCTTCACTAGCAAAGGAGCACAATGGTGGTAGGGTCTGTTGCACCCTTTGAACAGCTTTGTTTCACTCTCCCTGCTTACAGCAGCAGAGCTGGAGATAATAATTTATGGCAGTTATAGTCCAGGAGGAAATTACTACGCCCCCAAGAGCCAGGAGGCTGTGATTCAGAAGTACATCTCTGAGTCACAAAGACTTCCTTGGATAAGGGAGCATTATATACTCCATGCTTTGCTCTGGGATGTGTTTAAAGCATAGCACTTTACAAACACTGACCATCCACTGAACATCACTGTGGAAAAATAAAGGTTAGCCAGCAGCTATAATGCCTTGGCTATGATATGGGAAGATCTTAGTTAAACAAAGTTGAACCAGGTCAGTGCTAGATAGCAGACAGCCAAGACAGTGTGGCTACTCAGTTATTTTGCTGTCATAAGTTTTCAAACCACACCACTGTGGATTTTGGCAGCAGCTGTCAGAGCTCTCTGTTGTGAAAGTAGATGAAGGTTCAGTCTAAGATCAGCCCATCCATAAAATGGTAGGCCTCAATGGAATAAGGGAATTGCAGTTTACTTTGCAGTTTCTTTGCCCTCAATTTCTTCCATGTGCTGTGCTGGCAGTCTGTTCCTGCTGGTAGTCTATTCATGATGTGTGAGTACTCTGGTGTTAAGGGCCAGGTTAGATGTTCAGTTTCTTCACTGGCCTTCACCGTGATGCCTTGAAGCTAAGGAGGGGTGCCTTGAGTCTAAAATGTTTAAGAACCACTGGTGGTCCCTTTAAATCCAGAACCTTCCTGTCATGGCCAGCCGGTCAAGTAGGGGTTAAAGCTCAAGCCCTGCCAGCCGGTCAGGTGACAGGAAGAGGAAGGCCAGGATCCTACAAATAGCAAGTGGAGAAGGTGAGAGGGGCAGCAGGGAAGTGGACTTCCAATGACCATGGTGCTGTGGCCAGTCTTTATCGGAAGACTATGCCATGCTGTGAGCCATCCTCATGATCATCTAAAGTAAGCAGGCATGTTGCCTCTCTTGTTTCTGTATGTCGCTCCTAGGGAGTGGAAACTGCAACTAAGGTGAGTCAGCTGACCGGAAGGGGCAGGGCCTGGCCCTCAAAGCCCAGGGCTGAGGCCAGGCTGGCAGTTCCCTGCCAGCAGCCAGAGGGGCAGGAGCTCCTGGA
>NW_005843150.1:0-4772 GCF_000455745.1 Alligator sinensis | reverse complement strand
ACCATGCCCAGGGAGTCGTAAGGCAGCCTCCCAACTTTATCCAACCATCAAAGACGTGGCGGGCGAGAATTTGAGGGTGCCCTTGGGCTGACTTGGCACGGTGAGGGGGCCATAAGGAGATCACGGCCCTCCTGAAGGACCCCTCCGTGACACTGTATTATCACTTTTTCCATTATATGGCCTTAGAAGCCTATGTTTTGTCTTGAATGTTAAGACCGGTGGTTTGGGTGAGGCTATTTGGGGAAGGAGGAGGCCTCATTAGAGGCCCACTGCAGTATGGGGACCCCAGCACCAGAGAGGGCACAATACTTGGGGGTGAGCTGACCCCAGTGCCAGACAGGGTGCAGCATTTGGGGGTGAGAAGACCCTAGCACCACAGAGGACGCAGGAGCCTGAGTGAGTGTTTTGGGGGGGGTTTTTTTTGGTTTTTTTTTTTTTTTTTTTTAGAGCTAGAGTCTGGGAGTCAAACCCTGACTAGTGGGGGTTTTGACTGACAGGCCTAGCTAGAGAGAAAAGTGGTAGGCCTACAGCAGCTGAGACCCCAACATAAAGAGGAATTTACAAATGCCATCTGCGAGGCTTGGGCTGCGGTGTAGGGGAGGAACGGAGCTGCAGACAGTGCCCCCTAGCATCGGGGCATACAATGGACAGCCTCCTGCTTAATTAACAACAATTAATTAACAACAAGGCATGGCAGGAGAGAAGGCGGGCAGTTGGCCCATAACAGGTGGGTGGGGCCACCAGCAGACGACCCCGAGCAGGCCCCCCTGTTACACAAAGACACATTTTTATTTCAGTAGGATTCTAGCTGACTACCTGTAGTTCAATTCCTATCAAAAGGCAAAACATCAGCTGTTACTTTAACTGCTTATAAGCACTTTTCAACCCAACCCCCTCCCCCCCCCTGCTAAATATAAACAAAACAAAAAGTCCAGTTGTTTACACTTGGCCCAGCTTAATATCAGTGACATTGATAATTTGATAAACAAATTCTTATTCTACTTTACTAAGCTACTCTTTATGGCATAAATGCAAGCTTACTGATTATTAATTAAGCTTGCTGATTATTGAATGTATAGCAGTTTCAGCAGAGGTCCATAATCTGCATCAGTGTAGTTTGTCAATTGCTTACCATGTCTACAACCTATAACTTGGCTATTTGCAAACTGTTATTTAAGATCTCTGCAAATCTTTCACAGTAGATTAAAGGTCTTATCCTAAAAGAATAAAGTCTGTCTGTCCCTTTGCACCTGTCTACTTTCATGCCCTACAGATGATTGGATATGGTCCCAAGAAGAGATGATCCTGAACTAATACCATATTTTCTCGCATATAACCTGCATCTTTTGCCCAAAACCAGATGGGGATAATTAGGGTGTGCATTATATGCATGGAAAAGGGACACCCATGGGAGGCCTTATCCCTGATAAAATATTGAGTATAAACAGGAGGTTTCTAGGAAACACAGCAATTAACACTGCCATGGTTCCTTTCTCCCCCCTACCCTCTGTGTAGCCCAGTCAGAGCAGTCTGGGCTGGCAGGGGACCCAAGGGGTCAGCCTACCAGCCAGGATTGCTCTGACTGGGCTCCATGTGCTATGGAGGGGTCAGCTAGGGCACAGGATGCCTCAACACGGGGCTAGCTGGCAGGCAGCCCCCTGCGCTGAGGCACACTGCATCCCGGTCAGCCACTTTGCAGCATGTGGAAACAGGGGAGCAGCTCCCACATCTCCATGTGCTGCAGAGCAGCTGGCTGGGGGACAGGGTGTTTCAGCATGGGGGCTGCCTGCCAGCTAGCTCTGCGCTGAAGCACCCTGTGCCCCAGCCAGCCGGCACAGCTTCTACCCATGCTGCTGCTGCCCATGAAAAAGCTCCGCAGCAAAGTAGTACTTGTATTTTACAAAGCTACCCTTGCTGCAAAGTTAATTAGTTTTCTTTGTATTTTGGCTTAGAAAAGTAGCTTAGAATAGCATTGATGACTCTGAGGTAAAATTGTTAATGTATCTAATGCGTTTGAACACTAAACTCAGCTAGCATATTAACATGCAATCCAATTTTCACTGCACAGTTTTTATTGCTACCATATTTGCATAGTATTTTTCAGCTTTGGGTCTTAAATTGCTTCTAATGACATCTACCAAATCTCCTGTGAATCCAGGAAATATTGTTCCTCTGTTTCTCAATTTATCTACTTTCTAAAGAGATGTCAGGGGTGTTGGCCAGTATTACACAATGAGTCTGTTTTGGTTTGTTTCCACCAAGATTTCTGAATAACAGTTCCTTTATCTAATCACTCTGATTACACAGCATGGGTATATTAGTAGAATATTAATTAGGGAGAAATCTAAATAACCGGTGTTTCTTTTGCCACCTTACACATGAATATTTCAGGGAGTAGTGATAAAACTTCACAACACATCCTGGGAGAGAGATTGCAGGTACTTCTTTAAAGGGAAACTTGCTTTAAATGAGATATATGAAAACAAGTTCTAAATATTTTGAAAATTGGTTATTCCTGACAACAATGTGCAATATTATTACAGAAGCAGGTGGCTTGAGAGTGTGTGTGTGTGTGTGTGTGTGTGTATAAGGCAGCAGTGTATTATATTATATCCTTTTCCCCGCTTTTCGTTATCCTTGGCATTCATTCTTTTAGCCTTTGAACTTTTTCCCAAACTCCACAAGTACTACAAATTACATATATTCCTGGGACAATTTCCTTTGGTGTTTAGTTCATTGGCAATATGGACTAGATAACCAAATTGCTCTTTCCGCCCCCATCTTTGAATATGTGTTATAAGCAAAGAAAAGTAGTTGCAGGGGCTTGCAGCAGCAAATCATGTAGCATTTGGTAAATTTTAGGTTAATTATTTCAATAGGTGGAGTAAACTAATTGTAAATGCCAAAATATATGAAGTAACATAATAATATTAATGGTCCGTCTCCCCTTTTTTTATGGATTAATTTTTTTGCTCAAGCATTTCCTCCAATACATTTTAAGGCCTCTTTCTATCAAACAAAATATTAATTTTAACAAATACATTTGACTGACACGGAGATTATGTTCTCATTGACATCACTAGGAACTGAATCAGAAATTCAATAACACATAACTTCATTTTTTACAGACTGGTATTCTGCCAATACTGTGGTGATGATGATGAATTATAAATTACTAAAGTTGAAGGAACTAGATGGTTAAGTCTACATGGCAACGGTCTGCATATAGTCCCATTTGTAAGCCCCTGATCTTGAAATTGGATCTAAAGAAGACAATACACTTTTGTGGAATACCATTGATTTCAGTGCAACTATTTAAGTATGGGGATCTACCTTCATGGAGGTGATTCCAAACGGGCACTTAATTCTAATCCAGCCCTGCTTGTAGTCAGAGACGATCCGAGCAAGGTGCAGGGCCTGGGGCAAGTCGGCGTGTGTGGGGCCCACCCCTGGACGCAAGGAAGCCAGTGGCAGATTTGGTGGCAAGGGGATGGCGAGCAGCCGGATGTGAAGCCAGCAGCAGCATGGGGCCCGGGGCAGTCGCCCCTATTCGCCCCCACAAGGGATGGCCCTGCTTGTAGTGACCGAAAATTGTTATTGTTTGGTCACATAGACAGTGGACTCCATTCTTACAAGGCAATTTTCCATATCCTATTTGTTTCCTTATTGTCAGTCTAAGGTCAAAAAACTGAAATTAAATATGCCCATAACATTTGGGTGCTGAAACCGGGTAGTTATATGCTTTTGTGTGACATCAGAGGTGGAACATGCTGTATAGAGCTTTGATAGATGTCTAACCATTAGATTACAATAGAAAAATCCCTGCTTTGGATAAATATATGTAGGTACAACTGTTCTCATGGCTTATATAAGGTACTGGTGATAGAGTGATGATATAAATGTATAAAAATCCCTGTTAGAGATGAAGATGGTCACTTAAAAGTGACTGCTCTTATCTAACAAAATTAAGGTTTATTAGAAAAGTAGGAAAATGACCTCTGAATTAAAAAAATGAACATTTGAGAAAAATATGTTTTTTTTTAAAAAGAAATAGGCAGTTAGCCGCTTTTGTTTGAAGTCAGTCAGAAAGCAGGGTACAGATGCATCTTTTAAGCTGACTAAATAGATAGAGAGCACAGGCTTTCACTTCATCAGCAACCCAGTCTTGTAACTAGACTCTACCCTGAGACCTGAATTCTCTTCTAAAGTCTGTCATTTATCTGCTTTGTGCTTCACTTAATTATTTTATCCTCTGAATAAAATGTGCATAGCAAGACTCAACTTTACAGTGCTTTGAGTCCCTTGAATAAGATCCTGTGTACATTTGAAGCAGTATTGCCAACCCCGCTGCGTCAAAAATCATGAAATTAACTCTTAAAAACTCAAGAAATTGGCATGTAAATCATGAGATTCTATTTCTGAAGTGTAAGTGTGTGTGTGTGTGTGTGTGTGTGTGTGTGTGGCAGGGGGTATTTGTGAAGGTGCAGGGGGCTGTGGGTGGGTGTGTGGTGTTACCTCTCAGCTCTGTGTTCTTGGCGAACCCTAGCACACTACTTAGCCTGTCTGACTCGCAAAGGACTCGCCCCCCGCCTCTGCCTGAACAGGAACTGATTAGATGAAGGACTTACAAAAGACAATGACAATGCAGTGGGACACGCACCTAAAGCCCTCCAGACAAGGGTGATAGGAGTGAAGGAACTCCCCATGTCTCATTTAAATTGGAGATGGAACCGGACGGCAACTCATTTACATGAGAGATGGGACAGGAAAGC
>NW_005843149.1:316514-316766 GCF_000455745.1 Alligator sinensis | reverse complement strand
CCAGCGCTGCCGGCACCCACTCCAAGCCTAGTCCCTGCCGAGAAGAGCCCCACGTAGTCCTGGCTGCAGCCTGCCCCGTCCCACAGAGATCCAGGGGGGCACATGTCCCCCCGGTGCCTTCCCGGGTTGCAAGCAGTGGTGACAGCCGGCCCCCCATCATGAGCTGTGGCTCCGTCCCCTCCACCCTGCTTGGGCAGCACCTCCCTCTGCCTCCTCCCTCACTACAGGCGGCGGTGATCTGGCCCCACGCCA
>NW_005843149.1:316233-316463 GCF_000455745.1 Alligator sinensis | reverse complement strand
GAAACCAGATCGGTATCAGCCAATATGCCTCCTTAAATATCAGCTAGCGATATCAGCCCCAAAAATCTCTATCGGTGCGCCCCTAATATAAATTCATAACTTTTAAAAAATATCTTAAAGGTATTATTTGGTTATTGTCCCAAATTTCATTAAGCTTTTAATAAACATAAGAGTATCTTACTACTCAGAAAGAGCATAACTACTTTCCTTTTTCTCTAAAAGCTGTAAAA
>NW_005843149.1:314000-314989 GCF_000455745.1 Alligator sinensis | reverse complement strand
GGACTGGATGTGTTTAAGTTAGCAGGCCCAGATGCGCTGCATCCGCGAGTACTGAAGGCATTTGCCGGTGTCATAGCAGAACCACTGGCACGGCTGTTTGAGCACTCGTGGCACTCGGGTCAGATCCCCAAGGACTGAAAAAGGGCCAATGTGGTCCCCATTTTCAAGAAGGGGAGGAAAGAGGATCCAAGTCATTATAGGCCAGTCAGCCTCACCTCCACCCTTGGAAAAGTCTTTGAAAAGATTATTAAGGATCATATTTGTGGGAGTCCAGCGGGAAAAATGCTGCAGCAGGGCAACCAGCATTGATCCGTAGCAGGTGGATCATGCCCGACTAATCTGGTTTCATTTTATAACCAGGTCACAAAATGGTGATGCAAAAGTAGAGGTGGATATTGTTTTTTTGGATTTTAGGAAGACCTTCGATACGGTATCTCATCCCATTCTCTTAAATAAATTAAGAGGCTGTGACTTAGATGTTTACACGGTCCGGTGGGTGGCAAATTGGCCTGCGGGTCGCACCCAGAGAGTGGTAGCTGATGGGTCAGTATTGACCTGGAAGGATCTGGGTAGTGGGGTCCCACCGGGCTCAGTCCTCAGCCCTGTACTCTTCAGTGTCTTCATCAGTGACTTGGATGTGGGCGTGAAGTGTCCTCTGTCCAAGTTTGCAGATGATACTAAATTGTGGGGTGAAGTAAACACTCTGGAGGGTAGGGAATGACTGCAGGCAGACCCAGACAGGTTGGAAAAGTGGGCTGAACACAACAGGACGCAGTACAACAAGGACAAATGAAGAGTACTGCACCTAGGACAAAAATATCCAGCACACCTATTGGCTAGGAAATGACCCTCTCAGCAGCACAGAAGCGGAAAGGGATCTCGGAGTCCTAGTGGACTCCAAGATGAGCATGAGTCGTCAGTGTGACGAAATCATCAGCAAAGCTAACTGCACTTTATCGTGCATCAGCAGATGCATGACAACTAGAACC
>NW_005843149.1:311877-312540 GCF_000455745.1 Alligator sinensis | reverse complement strand
TGTCCGCTTCTCCCCACAATTTTGTGTCATCCGCAAACTTGGACAGAGTACACTTCACTCCCTCATCTAAGTCGCTGATGAAGACACTGAAGAGTAATTTAATTCCAACCATGCAGTTGGTCCAATTAAAAAGTCACCACACCCAAAAAGTCCTTGCCTTTTGCATACTTCCTGGATCATCACAGCTAAAACACCACTCTTAACAAAGAGTGCTCAACCTTTTGTCTGGCGAGACGGATGGACAGTGCCCAATCCATATGCAAGCAGTACGCAGTCAGTGGTTCCAATCTGGGGTCCAAGGAGTTTATGACAAGGTCCCATCCAGCTGTCCAGAGGGGGGTAGGGCGCAGCCCAGTCCTGATCCAGCATGAAAAGATATTTTTGGCCAGCCCCAATCGAAGCCCATGGAGGGAGGAAAGGTACAGGCATGACAAGAACCCAATCCATCGGCAATGGTGGGGGAGGAGGGTGCCTCACCAAAAGAAAGAGTTTAGACAGATGAGAAACCGCCAAATATCCCAACTGTGGGGAGCCCAATGGGGCAGATATCATAGCTCCACAGGCTGCAATTGGCCCAAGGACCAGAGGTTGAGCACCCGTGCTCTAACACTATCATCAAAACGCTATAACAATATTTATTATGCTTGCAAGCATTGAATCCGA
>NW_005843149.1:308192-308672 GCF_000455745.1 Alligator sinensis | reverse complement strand
AAAAGAGTGCATGGCCTGGCCCAACCCGGCGCTGCAGGAAAGGAAGGGGACACGGTCCAACCCTGATCCAGAAGTGGGGGAACGTGGCCCAGGCCCATGGGGGAAAGAGGCATAGCTTGGCTCAGACCAGCCTTGCAGGTATTGGGGCGTGGGGATTTGGCAGGGGAAAGTGGGGGGGAGGCTGTGTTCATGGCCACCACTCGCTTGCTGCCAATTCCCCAGACCCATGGGGAGCCCCACAAGCCAGATGTGATGGCTCCATGGGGCTGCATTTGGCCCAGGGCCTGGAAATTGAGCAACCCTTGTCTAAAAGATGCATAATACAGCAATTTATATTTCCTTAGAGAGAGAATTAATAAAACATAAATAACAATGAAATGTTAGTTAAAATCTCTAAAGATTAAAAAATACCTGTCAGCATTTTCATTTTTACACTCAGCCTTGTATGGATAGCCATTTTAATAATATAACATTAGGTAT
>NW_005843149.1:307636-308062 GCF_000455745.1 Alligator sinensis | reverse complement strand
CTCAATTAGTGAATTAGTTCACATTTTGGACTCTAGAAATACCCACGGTTAGTTCCGTAGACAATACATTTAGAAATCCTTTCCAAGAGTTACAAAAGTTCCATGTCCAATACAAATCACCATTTCCAAAGATATTAACAGAGCCGACAAACAGTCTTCAAAGCAACCTTGAAAACAGCACAAGAAAAGCTGGAAAGTAGGGTTTGATGCTTTTCCACCACAAATCATACTAGCCTATCTTCAAAAAGGCCCAAAGGTTCCCAAACAGTTACGACTTTTATTCCCTACCAGTCTCTACTAGACCTGAACTAGCGGCTTAAAAGTCAAAACTTTTCATTCTATTTTAAATCCATCTTGTTTTTTGTTTTAAATCTATTTTTAATCTTTCTTGTTTCCCCAAGAAAAGCCATTTTAAGGATCCAATCC
>NW_005843149.1:306567-307533 GCF_000455745.1 Alligator sinensis | reverse complement strand
CCCACTCCACAAGGGAAATCACCCATCAGTTATGATACCACATACCAATGTAAAAGCAGAGACTCGCCAAAACAAAAGCAAAACACTCAACCTCCATCAATCATTGTTAAAATAGAAACACGTTTCTAAGTATGTAAGTCAGGAAGAAGAGGGGCTTTTTTCAGAATTGAGGAAATCAGGGCTGTTAGTCTTAATTTTACACAGAAGAGCAATTTTAAAACTATCCCATACTAAATCCTAAGATTAATGTAAAAAGATGATACTATCTCACCAGAGAAAAGCGTTTAGACAGGTGAGAAACAGAATCTAGTATTAATAGAAGGGTAATTATTGGTTTGGCTAGACACTTTTGCTTCTATTTGCTCTAATATAATTTCCCAAACTTAAAATACATTGTACCTTCTCTTTGGGGGTGCATCATACAGTATTTCATGATAATACTTTACCCATTTAAAGGTAAAAGTCCCAGTGATACAACATTCAAATTGGAATAGCAAAAACTAGAATAAATATCCCCCCACCACAATTCTGTCTAGATAAGTCTTTTGGTTTCTATTGAACAAAAGAAGACTGATAAATATAATTCTTCCTACATGTTCAAGTTAACAGGAACACAATGATTCATATACACTACAGTACTAAAATAACTGCCTTACTGGACTCATTTTTGGCATCTAAACCTATTACTTATGTTCACTTGGAAATTTTAAAAGCCTTGGTGGGGTGATATAGTTGGGGGTAGTCCTGCTTCAAGCAGGGCATTAGACTAGGTGACCTCCTGAGGTCCCTTCCAACCCTAATTTTCAATAATTCTGGTTAGCTTTGAAGCATGGAAAGTTTCATTCAAGAAGTGAGAGTTTCTAGTCAAGATTTTTCCCCTCCCCCCCGAAATGCAGAAGCATGTGAAATCAGATTTTACTGTATTTTTAAAGCATAATTATAACTGCTATTGCTAAATGAATAGAT
>NW_005843149.1:305131-306496 GCF_000455745.1 Alligator sinensis | reverse complement strand
GAATCAAAGTGGTTCCATAACTTCATCAAGCACTTTCTCCTTTCTTTTCTTATGTGCATGCATGACTATGCAAAGGGTGTGGGAAATAATGTTTCAAGCCTCACCTAGCCAGATATTGTGCCTATTTAATTAAAATTGGTTTTAAAAAGTTACCAACACAAGCTACACCTAGAAAAGCACCTGTGAATTGGTGTGCACTAGCTTAAATTGACCAGACTGAGTAAACCAGAGTTAAACTGGTTCAACTTTTTGTGTAAGCAAAGCCAGGAACTTTAGTGCCCTGACACCAGGAAATAACCAGGAACTTTAGTGCCCTCGGGAAGACAGCGCAGAGCGCTGGAGAGGGAAGTGAGGAGTGTCAAGTGCTAGAGAAACAAGGAGACAATTCCAGTCCTACTTAATGTCTTCACTGGAGCATTTCTGAAATCAGTCCCCATTAACAGGCATGAAAAATATATCCAGTTGCTATTTAAGATGCTGTAGAGAAAGCTATCATCGTGGCTTCCTGTACCTAGTACAGTGGTTTTTCAGCCTTTTCCAGCTCCAGGCGCCCTTCTGTAACTTGCCTGAATTTTGTGGCACCTGCATTTCAAAAACTAATTTCACTCATTTTTTCATTATGAAAAATAGTAGACTGACTCCCACCCCTACCTCTTGCAAAGAGCTTAGACCGCAGCAGATACAAACGGCTTCTGATGCTATGGCTTCCTACCTGAAATCTCGAGGCTTATCTTGTGAATCACATGCAGGTGTTTACATGCCTAATAGAGCTAATATCACAAAGGAGCCCAGCTGAGACTTACTTATTTCATATACCGAGACAATCTTGTAAGGTCTCTTTATTTGGGATGTTGCTGGAAAAAAAAATTATTTTTGCCAGATGCTTACAAAAGCTGACGCATCCGATTCAGTGAGTCTACGTGGTACATACAACAACCAACACCATTCCTAAGGTTACTGCAGAAACTGAAGTATTGAACCAACCTTAACTCATACACCTGGGCTGCGTCCAGCAGGGCAGGCAGCATGGGCTAGGGAAAACAAGAACAGCACCAGCAACGGCTGCACGTGCCCATGAGCTTCCAGTGAAAGGGGTCGCCCGGATTCACCTCCCTGGGCTAAAAGGGATCTCATTGGAAAGGGCGACTCCACCAAACTCTGTCCCCCGCACCCACTGCTCTGGGAATCGAGTGCTCAAATCCACCCGGTGCTCGACTCACTCGCTCGGTATGTGAGCCCATGCAGCCACATACATGCATGTACATGTGTGTGTACATACATGCATGCTCATGCATCTGCATGTGTAGGTGTATACACACAGTGCACGTGTAGCATATAGGGTACAGCGTGCGTGCATGTGCATAC
>NW_005843149.1:296648-304619 GCF_000455745.1 Alligator sinensis | reverse complement strand
CCGCCCCACCCCCCCCCCCCCCCCCCGCCGTTGTGACGCGCGAGCTCCCCATTGGCCGCGGCGGCTCGGACCCCTGCGTGCAACCGCGACGGCGTCCTTGCGTGGCGGGAGCGGGGGTGCGGGACGCTGCCCGGCTCCGTGTCGCTGCGGGCTGTGATGGGCGTTGCCCCCCCCGGGCAGTGCGGGCGAGCGGCGGAGAGCTGCGGTCGGCAGGGGTTTGAGCCGTGCAGTGCGGTGCGCGCAGAGACGAGCTCCTCACTCGCGCGTGGTTGGTGTGGATGAAGGCTGGCCGGTAGGACTTGGGATTCTTGGCTATAAACCCCGTTCGTGTCTGCAAGGGGCGCTTTAAAAACCTCCAAGTCGGTGTCCTGTTTTGCACACTTGGCTTCTGACATCGATGCTGGCATTTTACTTCCAAGCCAGTGGATTTGGCACACTTGCTGTCAGGTTTTGTCACTTCCGTTTAGAGGAGTAGCAATAGTCCGGTTTTCTGACGAGTTCAATTAGATTTGAGATGTAAGTTTTGACTTCATAGCTTTAAGCATGCACACTTCTGAAACCCCTTCATTTCCTTTCAGTGACTAAAATGCAGGGTCTCTGGATAAGCGTGGGGGGTCAGGAGTAGTTGTAGGACCAGGGCTGCGAGAGGGGTGCCCATCCCCGTGCTGGGTAGAAGAGGACAGGGCACAGGGGGTTGCAAAGCTGGCCCACAGGCTCTACAAATATCCCATGTAGGCTTCTTTCATTTCAGCCTTGCCTCATAGACTGCGGGATGAGAGAGATCCTGTGTGTTAGACTACAGCAGGGCTTCAGTAGTCTTCCCCCCGTGGCTACGGCGGAGTACAAAGCTGTTACAGCATAATGACACCGAGAAACGGGCAGTAGGTCACAAAGAGACCTCTCTGACGTTGCAAAGACATACATGCCCAAACAGTTCAGCGGGGGCCACTTTCCCTCGTTTTGTTTTGCCCACTGTGAGGAGCAAAAGCACTGCTGTCTCTGGGATCCCGCTTGGTGGTTTATTCTGTCTATTCTGCACGAAAGGAGCCGTCACTGAATGTTTTCAGCTAAAATTTATTGTACTCTTACAAGTGTAATAAAATATGGACATACATGGCTGCGGAGACTGTTATTGTAGGTAAGTGGTTGTGATTTACTTGGATGTCGCAAATAGCATCTCAGGAAGGACGGTGGGGCCACAGCACAAGCTGGTGCGTTCTGTCCTGTCCAAGTGTTTTCCCTTTGTACAAGTAGATGGTGAAAGGATTGTGACTTGAGCTGAGACGTAATCCATTCTGGTCCTCTGTCAAGTCATCCATAAATCCGTATTTATGAAGTTAAAAGATAAATATTGCCTGAAACAATCAAACTAGGTAATACATATTTTTTTATATTTATCAGACATACCAGTTTCAGTGGCCAGGAATTAAGGCTGCTGACACATGTTCGTGTACATGTTAATCACACCATAAATAGGAACAGCCCCAGAGCCCAAAGCAGCTCGTATCGCTCCAGAGCCCCTCGCACTGTGCCATGTCTGGGGAGCCACTGCTCTGTTGTGGGAGCGAGGGGGCAAGTCTGGGAGCCCTGCCAGGGGTTGAAGCTTTCACAGCACAGGCCTGATGGGAAGCCCCTTGTCCTGTCTCCCTGGGAGCCTGGTCCTGCATCCAGGTTTGTATCTCCTCTCCTCCCCTCCCAGTGCTCTGGACCTGCACAGAGCGAGTCGGGGCACTCAGAGCCCAGGGCTCTCCTCTCTGAGCCTCCAGCCCGATGCACTGGTGAGGGCCCTTCGTGCTCCCTGTGAACCATGCACTGATCTCAGCAGCTGCAGCAACCAGAGGCCCTGAGATGAACAGTGCTGCATGGACCCCGTGTCTTTGCTATCCCCATGTCATTCTAGTTGTGACCACACAGTAAGGGCAATAATTATTACTAGGGATTTAATGGAAATAGAATTACATGGGCTCCTGTAATCATAAAAGGTAGGGCTGGAAGGCACCTCAGGAGGTCTCGCCTAGTCCAAGCCCCTGCTTTGTATTGTTATGCAAGAGACAAATCAATGTCTGAAAAATCACATCAAAATCAATATATCCAACATATAGATTCAAAATTGCATAAAGATCAATATAACCAGGAAAGTTATCAACCAAAAAAATCCTTTCCTCTCCCTATGCCCCGGACCACAGCTACAGCATCCCTCTACCGCCACCATTACATATGACATGTTAATGAACTTAAGTGTAAAAAATTCTGTCAAACTTCAGCCCCAGCCCCATGGTCCTGCCCCAGCGTGCTCCAGCCCTCGACAGACCATAGGCTACCCTGCATCCACTCTCCAGGGTGATCCTGGCTGTCATAGTACAGGTGCGCGTATGGAGCGAATGAGGACTGCAACCACGGCACCTCCATGCTCTCAGCGCTCATCTCAGGGGAGAGGCAGCAAGGAAGGGCTGCGACTTCTCCCACAGAGGCAACAAGTGGCCTGTCCAGTCCAATCACTCTGAACAGGGCTGGGGAAGAGTGCAAGACCAGAGAGAAGGGAAACTGGAAAGAAGTCATGAACAGTGTCAGTGCAGCTTCAACCGCACCAGACCATAAAGGTGGACTGTAACAGGGGGCCTCCTCAGGGCCACTTTCCCTGCAGCCTGCCCACCTGTTCTTGGGCCAACTGCCTGCATTCTCTCCCACCATGCCTTGATGTTAATTGATTAATAGAGATGTTAATAAGTGGGAGGCTGCCCATTTTCTGCCCCAGTGCCAGGGTCCACTATCTGCAGCTCCTTTCCTCCCCTACACCACAGCCCAAGCCTCGCAGATGGCATCTAGGTGTGCTTATCATCACCGGCTCCACAATCCTCCTATCAGGACCCCTCCAAGATCCCTCCATTCAGGCAGCCTACCTCGCCTTCATTCGGCTATCTAACTCCCTGAAACTATTTTCCCCCTTGGGTGTGGTCCCCCCAGGACCCTTGGCTACCAGCCCTGGCCCACCTCCAGGCCAGTTGGGATCCCAGGCCCTCAGCTCCTGGGCTTCCCTCACGGTGGGCCCCTGGCCCTTTTGACTGTCCTGGTCCTGGCACCAGCATGGGCCAGTCGAGGGTACTCTCTTGATCAGGTCAGAGTCTCTAGCCCTGCTCTTTCCCCTGGGTCTGCCATCCAGGCCCTACAAACAAAGGGGTTACCTACCCAGTGGTGGGGGCTAGGGGTTAAGGCGCCCCGACCCGCCTTTCACCAGGGTGGTAACTGGCCTGGCATTTCCTGGGGGCTCCTGCACCACTGGGAGCCCCACCAGGCCACCCATTCCTGGCAGGGTGCAGTTTTAGGTCGTGCCCAGGACCAGGATCCTCCTAGCCATCCCCTACAGCTCCTCTCTTTCCTCCAGATGATATCAGTAGCTCTCCAGCCAGGCAATGTTGTTGCCTGGCCCCTGCAGCAGAACTGCACTGTTTATATGGGCATCCCTAAGCCTAAATGGCTGCCCTCATTAGGCACCTGGCCGCTGCCAGCTCCAGGCCCTTAAAGTCAAAGGCAGACACAGTGCCCTGCCACATGGACACAGGCAAACATGTATGCAGAGCAGCCTGGCTGGAGTGGGCAGAGGACAGCATAGCCTCCCTCGACATCCCTCTGCAGCGGGTCAGCTCTCTGGCCCTGGGCCCAGCAGTGACAAAGAAGGGACAGGCCACTGCACATGCAGATATATGTTGGAGGAGGAACAGGCCTGTGTCTTCCAGTCGCACCTCAGCCCACAGGGTTCAGGGAAGAGTCTCAGGCCCTGGCTGCTGGCTACATTTCACTATGCATCCCAGTCATGAATTTAGTTTCCTGAGTCAGAGACCAAGGGAAGGGGCCCTTGTAAATCCAGAAGAGACAAACGGTTAGCAGCAAAGGCAGACAAAAGGGAGGGCAAGGTGGCACTCTAGGGCATTGATACAGATCCTGTGAGTCTGCTCCGATGCACTGGAAATTCAGCGCATTAGAGGAAACTGGATTAATGGAGTCTGCTGGAGCACATCGTGAATCCACTTGGCGCTACATCAGGTGCAGTTGTATAAGTGGTGCGGCACATGTCAACACTGAGAAAATGGTGGGTGGTGCAATTTAAACTAAAACACATTCAGTGTACCACGTACCACTGCCATTTTCTCAGTGCTGACACACGCTGTGCCACTTATATAACTGCACCCAATGCAGTGCAGCGCTGGGCACTTTCATTAGTGTGGACTGCTAATTAAAAGCACTAGCCACTGCCTTGGGCATATGTGTAAAAGTGGTTGGTCTAATAAAAGACATCAAATTCACTCAAGGAACCTTGTCTGTCCATAGAGACTAACCACTTGAGATACAGGTTTCCCTCAATTTATGTGGGTTTGATTTATGTGAATTTGCTCTTATGTGATGACCATTTTGTACCTGAACTTTGTTCTACGAGAGGAAAATTTGCATATATGCGATTCGCATATTTGTGATGTGGTGCCCCTGCTGCAGCCCGGGGAACAACAGATGCCACCTGCCTGCAGCCATGGGGCTACACCCTTCTCCCTGCCCCTTCCCTAACCTCAGTCTCACTCCCTCCCTCCCTCACAGCCCTGGGACCGCAGCCCTATCTCTTTCACTGTAAAGTGGGTTTGCTTTATGTGAATTCAATTTATGCACTGTTCCCTGGAAACGCATCTACCGCATAAACCGAGGGAATCCTGCACATCCTTCTCCCGGCTCCTCTCCGGACCTGGGGATTCTTGCTCCACCTCTCTGAGTGGAGGGAAATCAGACAGAGCACAAGCCCGGCCATGGTGAGAATGGGCCACTCGAGTCCCAGCTCCATCCAGGGCTGACACCAGCTCTCTGTTCTGCTCCATCTAGACACCAGTGTGACCCCATGCCTGGGACAAGGGCCCTGCTATGGGCTGTGGCTGGGAACCGGATGTCATAGGTGTATGCATGTTGAAAAGGGCTCTGCATAGCCATTAAAAGAGATCATACTTCCTGGGAGTTAAGATACGAGAGACGGACGGATTAGGGAAGGGCCTGTTGGCTGGGCTAGCCCTGATCACCCAGCAGGGACGGATCTGGTCTCAGGATGCCTGCCCTCAGCCGCCCTTTTCCCCCACGGTTATCTCAGGACAGAGACAGGCTTCTTAATGCACAAGAGCCCTGGCACACACTGAAGGACATCGTGCAGGGCAGTGGTGGCCACCACCTTTTTGCTGAAGTGCCACTAGTTAGACCCAGACCTTCCCTGAGTGCTGCTCAGATCCCTGCAATGCCCGTGTCTCTGCCTCCATTCCAGCACTTCCCGTTACCTTGCACCCAGGCTCACGTGCCAGACCCAGCCGCTGCCCATGCCCCTCATGGCACACATGCACGGGCGCGGGCCACACTGGGGTAGGGAAACAGGAAGGGGTACCTCTGCACACCCACAGCCAGCCAGGCTGGTTTCAGTGGAGAGCAGCCAAGACCACTGCCTGGGGACCCTCTAGGCTAAGTCTGTGCCAGTCCCACAGTACTGGGATTGTGGAGGGGAGAAGCCAGCCGAAATGCGGTGACTGTGTCTCATCACAAGTTCAAAACCCGTGTGTGGGGCACTGCGGTGGTGGGAGAAGTGGCTGCAGGAAGAACAGCTGCCCAGGGAAGGGGCATGGGGTCATAGGCACGGGGTCAGGGTCACTCACTGGCATGTGCTCACACTCTTCTCCTCCTGCAATCAAGAGCAGAGAGGTGAGGATTCACACAGCAGAGACACTGCAGCAGGACCCAGCGCAGACACAGGCAAGCCCTGCTGTCCCCAATGGCCAAACTCCTGGGGCTGCCCAGAGCTGGGGCAACGGGGAGTGTGGGCTGCAGCATTTGCACTCAGGTCCCTGCAGCAGCTGGGGGAGAACTGAAACCCCCATGGCTAGGGGAGCCCCACAGGGAAGGTCCCTTCAGCAGCACACAGGGAAGGTCCCTTCAGCAGTCTTCTATCCTCTCCTCTCTTTCCATTAGGGTTGTGCAAGTCTTTGGAGCCCGCTTTGGATCTGGACCCACTTCGGATGCTTTGGAACCCAAAGCAGCACTTCCGGATCAAAGCAGGATCCCAGCAATGGTGTCCGGAGTTGGTCGGAGGCATCTGAAGCACTTCGGACCCACTTTGGATGCTTTGGATCCACTTCTGCCATTTTGAGGCAATTAGAAGAGGGAGGTGGAGTGGGGGAGGGATGGAGAGTGCTACCTTTCCAGTGGCAGCATCTGTGGGGTAAAACTAAAAAAAGTATAAAAGCCCCTGTTTCCAGTCCTTCACTGCCTTTTGCAGCTCGTTCCCTGTCAGTGACTGCGTGAGAAAGGAACACTGTGACTGAGACCTGCCTGCTGCTTTTTCATGTTATAAAGGAGTGGTTAGGATTTAGCTTAGCTTAGCCTAGTTTAGCTTAGCTATTCTATTCAATTTTTAGTAGTTTTACAATTCAATTTATTTCTTTGAATTATTTTTTTGGGAAACTTGTTTTGGAAACAGCACAAGATAGACAATACTGTGAGAACCACAAAGACACACAAATGATTTCATTCACAGCACAAGATAGGCACAGATATTCACAGGAGAACAAGACAGACAGATATACAAAAGGATTCACACACACACACACACACCCCTTTTGCAGCACAGGAAAGATCAATAAGAAGCATGCTGGAAAGGCAGGTGCCAGGTCTTCTGGCAGGGGAGGGAGAGAGGGTACAGGGAGAGCTAGACCTGCAAGCCCCCCGCCCTCCATCCCAAACACAGATGCATTCTATTCCTGAGCAGCCATGACATCAGTGCTGCCAGTGGAAGCCAGGCGGTGGGAGCAGTGTCTGCACTTAACATCCCTGCACCTTCACCACCTCCACTCAGTCCAGACGCTCAATCCAGAAGTGGGTACCAGCAGTGGAATCACCATCTCCTCCACCCCAGTTTCAGCTCTCAGCGTACACTGCCCACTGCCAGAGGAGGATCTGGAGCTGGAACCAGGGATGCAGAGCGCGCTGGCTCAAGCAATTCTGGGGACTGAGGGGGAATCAGAGTTTGTGCTCCACACCCCTCAAATTTCCCCTAGACCCAGGTCTGCTCCGGAAAGCAGCACCTCGGCGGAGGCTGAGGTTGTGGAGGCAAGTGGCTCAGCTGAGGCAGTTCCTCCTGCTGTTCAGCCTTAGCCTGCTGAGAAGGTGGAAAAGGCAGGATCCTCGCCTTCAACCCAGAACCAGGTGAGTAATGTAGCGTGGGATCATTTTTGAGGTGGCAGATGATCCCAGGTTTGCCATCTGCCAGCACTGCTGAAGGCACATGAGCCATGACAAGGATGTGAGACACTTCACCACCACGGCGATGCTGCTGCATCTGAGAAGGCACCACCCCCTTGCCCCTCTTCCTACTCATCCTGGCACCAGTACGTGTGCGCCAAAAGGGAAGTCCCCTGCTCGCTCCAAAGCCCCCTTCTCCCCAAGCAGAGGCGGGCCACTGGACCAGTGGGAGAAAGGTGGACAGAATGGGGGAACGTTCCCAAGGCAAGCAAGATCACCCAGAGCATTGGGGAGATGCTTGCTCTGGATAGCCAGCCCGTCTCCCTAGTTGAGCGGCCAGGGTTCAGGCGCTTCGTAGCACTTCTGGCCCCATTTTATAAAGTGCCTACATGCACCACCCTTAGCAGGGCAGTGGTGCCCTCCCTGTATCAGGCATGCAGGGAGTACTTGAGGGAGGAGCTGCACAAGACAAGGCTGCAGGTAGCCTTGCACTCCACCTCCGACATCTGGAGCAGCTGGGGTGGTGATCATGCCTACCTCTCCCTCACAGGGCACTGGTGCACTCAGTCAGGCCGTCGGTGGAATCTACTGCAAACCGAGGTGCTGGATGAGTCCCACACGACAAGGGAGATCACAGGGGCCATGAACCACATGGCGCAGGGGTGGCTTGTTGGGGAGGCTAAGCTCACCCGTGGGTTCATGGTCACCGACAACGGG
>NW_005843149.1:295803-296350 GCF_000455745.1 Alligator sinensis | reverse complement strand
GGAGCAACAGAAGGCCATCCATGATATGGCCTTGCTTGGGGAGATAGGGATTAGTGCTCCCCTGAACAGAGCTAAGTGGGGTACCATCTCCCACATGTTGGTGGTCCTCAAGCCCTTCCTCGAGGCCACTGAGACCCTTAGCACTGGTGATGCCCTCCTCAGCCAGGTGATTCCCCTAGTGAGGGAACTGGAGAACGAAATGGAGAAGTTTCAGGGGATCAATGTTCTTGGTTAGGGCAGGCCACTGTCACCAGACATGCTGGCACTGGTGAGGTGGCTGAAGGAGGGCATCAGGAGATGGCTGGATCCCTTGCGGTCCAATACAGTCCACGTGATGGCAGGCATGTGTGACCTGAGGGTGAAGGGGAGCATGTGCAGTGGCATCCCCAAAACCCTTGACCAATGGACACAGGTGCTGGTGAACAAAGTCAGGGAGGCTGAAGTGCAAAGGCAAGAGGATGTGGAAGAGGGGGATCCACTTTCCCATGTCAGCATTCCCAGCACTGGCACCAGCACCAGCCAGTCTCCTCCACCCCAGCCACCGCCC
>NW_005843149.1:282826-295497 GCF_000455745.1 Alligator sinensis | reverse complement strand
TCTGGTGTTCTTGAATGTGACCCTCCAGCTGCTGGGGTTCCGCAAGCTCCACCTGCAGACGGACTGAGTGCCACCCTCCTCACTCTGTCTCCACCTATTTCCTTTTTTCATTTTTTTAAAAAAGCAGTTAATGCCCCAATCTCAGCTGGCACTCACTGCATCACCAGCCAGCAGGGGAAGAACATGTCCCTGCTGAGCTCGCTCCTCTGCCAGGACCAACTTGGAGGCATGGGATGGGGCTATGAGGAAGGAGGAGACCCCCAGGTCCTGGGCATGACCACTAAAACCGCACCCTGCCAGGGTAGGGAAGCCTGGTGGGACTGCTGGCGGTGCGGCAGCCCCGTAAATGCCAGGACCAATGATTCCCTGATGAAAGGCAGCTAGGAGGCGCCATAACTTCCAGCTAATGCATGCACACACAAAGTCCTGGCTGGGGAATGCCCAGACCTGTCATGTCTTTGACAGGCCTTACGCTTGCTGGTTCCTGGTTGCGACCTGCCGGACATCTGGCACTGACGCTTGCTGCTTGCTGGTTGCGACCTGCTGGATATCTGACACCCCAGGCACCACTGCACTTTTAGTCGTGGGTGAAAGCAATAGTAAAGAAGCCAGCGGCTGGCCTGGCCCACAATGCAGGGGAGAAAGCCAGTCAGTGAAAATGGAAATGGAGGTGTCGGGGGGGAGGGACAGGCTGGGGGGTAGGGGGGAAAAGGGGGATGTAGCAACTCAGGTAGATGTGCAGGAGGTGCCTGGGGTGTCAGATGTCCAGCAGGTCGCAGTGTGCCATCTGCACTTTTACCTGAGCTTCTGTGCATGTGTGTGTCTCGTATTTAGTACCTGCCCTCCTGCTAGAAGGCCAATTTAGATTGAACATAAGGAAAAACTTCTTCACAGTCTGAGTATCCAGGGTCTGGAACAGACTGCCTCCAGAGGTGGAGCAAGCACCCACTCAAAAGGTGTTCAGATGTTTATCTTGCTGGGATCGTTTGATCCCCGCAGACCTCCTGCCTGTGGGTTTGGGTTCTCAAGAGCCTGATCTCCCTATGCCCTTAACTTGGCTTATGTGATTGGCCTGTAGTATGGCTGTCTCTAATTTGAAATGCATTAACTTGAGTTCATTAACATAAGGAATACATTAACATAAGGAAATTGAATTTCTCCTGTTTAGTAGGAAAGATGGCTGTATCTAATTTGAAATACATTAACATGAGTTTCCCCCTAGAGGTCCTCCTTTTCATTTAAAAAATCCAGCAGTCATGTCAGACAAACAGTAACTCTGTGGGAGAACAGGGAGCTATTTCAGGTCCTTTCATAGCTGCCAGAACTGCACTTTCGTAGGGTTTCTCTCCATGATTTTTTTTACCTATTTCATACTTATCCCTTAAGGAAAATGAATCTGCAGCATAAATGAAGTATCAGAATAGTTTTGCAAATTGAAAAAAAAAAAAGGAATGGAAACTTTCCATGGTATAACTCTTCCATGTGACATGAATTCAAGGATTCCTTATTGAATTCCTTATTCCTCATTCAAGGATTTAGTGTGTGTAATGGGGTGCACCTTCAGGGGTTGCACCTGGCTGCCTACTCCAGCTCGCTAATCTGGCTGCTTTCTCTCCCACTTACAAAGTCATACAATCATAAAAAATTAAGGTTGGAAAGGAAGTCAACTAGTCCAACCCCCTGCTCCAAACACCCACAACTAGATCATCCCAGCCAAGGCTTCATCTAGCTGGGTCTTAAAAACTGCCAAGGATGAAGACTCCACAACCTCTCTGGTAGCCTGTTCCAGTGCTTTACTTACCTTCATGGTAAGAAAGTGTTTCCTCATATGTAACCTAAATTCCCTTGTTGCAGCTTGAGACCATTGCTCCTTGTTACCTCAGCTGTCACCACTGAGAACAATGGTGTCAGATGAACCCCTCTCCGTCTTCTTTTGAATCCCCTTTCAGGTAGTTGAAGGCTGGTATTAAATCACCCCTCACTCTTCTTTTGTCTAAACTAAATAAGCCCAGTTCCCTCACGCTCTCCTCAGAAGTCATGTACCCCAGCCCCCTCACCATTGTTGTTGCCCTCCACTGGACTCTCTCCAGTTTGTCCGCATCCTTTTTGTAGTGGGGGGGTGGGCGCAGATCTAGATACAGTGCTTCAGATATGGCCTCACCACTGCTTGGGAAGGGTGGAGATCCTTCTCTTAGTTGAGTGCAGCTTAGGCCCTCAGGGAGTGGGTGCTGTGGTTTGGGTTTGGACAGGGATTCAGTTGAGATATGGGAACCAGGTAAGTTTGGGTTCTCAAGAGCCTGATCTCCCTATGCCTTTAACTTGGCTTGTGAGAGCCCATCCAGCCTCAATCATTAACAAAGCCTCACACTTTCCCAGCTTTTGAGGCTAGAGGAAAAAGCCAGGTAAGGCAGGCCAAGCCACCTTGGATGTAACACACAGTGTACCAACTCTGGAGGTGGGTAGTGGAGTCCCCCAGGGCTCGGTCCTGGGGCCTGCGCTGTTCAATTTCTTCATCAGCGATCTTGATGCTGGGGTGGAGAGCAACCTGTTTAAATTCGCTGATGACACCAAAATTTGGGGGGAGGTGAGCACGCTAGCAGGGAGAGAGAGATTGCAGAAGGATCTGGATAGGTTACAGGGGTGGGCAAACAGGAACAGGATGTGTTTCAATACGGACAAGTGCAGGGTGCTGCACTTGGGTAGTAGGAACCAGCAGCACACTTATACGATGGGGAACTCCCTACTTGAGAGCACGGAGGCGGAAAGGGATCTTGGTGTCATCATTGACTCCAAGATGAACATGGGCCGACAATGCGAGGTCATGGTTGGCAGGGCTAACCGGACCTTGTCGTGCATCCACAGGTGCATCTCGAGTAGAGCCAGGGAGGTGATCCTCCCCCTCTATGCGACGCTGGTCAGGCCGCAGCTGGAGTATTGTGTCCAGTTCTGTGCGCCCCATTTCAGGAGGGATGTGGACAACATGGAGAGGGTCCAGAGGAGGGCCACCCGCATGATCCGGGGACAACAGGGCAGACCCTACAGTGAGAGACTGCGGGACCTGAACCTATTCAGCCTCCACAAGAGAAGGCTGAGGGGGGACCTGGTGACCGTCTATAAACTCACTAGGGGGAACCAGAAGGGTTTGGGGGAGACGCTGTTTCCCCTAGCCCCTGCTGGCATAACAAGGAATAATGGGCACAAGTTGATGGAGAGGAGGTACAGATTGGACATCCGAAAAAACTACTTCACAGTCAGGGCGGCTAGGAGCTGGAACCAACTTCCAAGGGAGGTGGTGCTGGCCCCTACCCTGGGGATCTTTAAGAAGAGGCTGGATACCTACCTGGCTGGACTCATTTGAGTCCCGTTTTTGTTTTTAGGGTGAGTGGTTTTGTTTGTGTTTTTTGGGTTGTTCTCCCGCCCTGGCGGGGGGTCGGGCTAGAAGATCTATTAGGTCCCTTCCGACCCTGAAACTATGAAACTCTTTGCTCCTAGTTCATGATGCCTCTTTTGTCTGTCAACCCTTAGTTTCTCATCTCTCCATCTCTTCCCCTCCTCCTTGCTTATTTCCTTTTCCATGTATGCATGCTATTCCATTCCTGTCCCATTTGCTTTCACTCCCCTCATTTTGATGGTCTCCTTTTGCTTCCTTTCTTCTGTTTGTTATTACCCCATTTTCTGCTGTTCCCTTTTCTCCCTGTTTTCCTGTCTGTCCCTGTTGTTCCCTGGCATCATAGCCTAATCTAACTCTTGACAAGTCACACATGTTCCTCCTTGCTCCCCTCTGCTGTTCTCCAGTCTCTACGGCTTTTGTGCCCTAGCCCTGCTTTGGGATCCCCTTTGGTGTGTTATCTGCCAATCAACCTCATGAGCCCTCTTCTTCTGATCCCTGATTTTCTATCATCCTGCTTCACTAACCTCTCTTGAGTCTTTTTCTGCAGGTTTGCCTCATATCCTGCCTCTACTCTACAGCCCTTGCTCCTGTCTTTGGCTTTTTCACTTTCTTTCTTTTTGTCCTTTGGGTAGAAAGTGGATTTTTAATAAGGTCATAGTTGGTAGAAGAGGGGCGGGCAATTATTTCAGCTGGAGGGCCACTTCACAAGTGATATGCTGTCAACACCTATCCCCTGTCAACACCTTATCACCTGGTTGCCGTCTTGGGATCAGAAATCCTTCTCCTAGCCTCTGACCTTTGCCACCAGAAGTCCCTTTCCTAGTTCCCAGAAGTACTCCTCTTCAGAAGGGGGTTTGCCATCTTGCAACCAGAAAAAAAACCAATTATATACACACACACACACACACACACACACACACACACACACACACACACACACACACAAAATCAAACAGGCCTCTGCAAAGTGGCAAATATTCAATTTGGATTCAGATTCAGCTGATTCTGAGGGACAGCAATTTGATTCAGTGATTTGAGTCACTGTCCTGATTCAATTCAGCCAAATCAGA
The DNA here is from genome assembly GCF_000455745.1 of Alligator sinensis. Classification (NCBI taxonomy): domain Eukaryota; kingdom Metazoa; phylum Chordata; order Crocodylia; family Alligatoridae; genus Alligator; species Alligator sinensis. The sequence goes on along the minus strand of NW_005843149.1, from coordinate 291,036 downwards.
TTCCAAGATTTGGCCATAGACTATAATGGGGAATCACTAAAATAACTAACTTTGTCATTTTTTGCCAAGTCAGATAAAAACAGCAGGGATGGTAGTCCCTTCTGAGGGCATGAAGCCTGCCAAGTTTCAAGGAGATAGATTCAGGGGTTTCTGTGAAAGTGCCCTCAAACTGTTGAAAGCAAAATTTGTATAGATTAGTAGATTTTAGGGTTGGAAGGGACCCATTAGATCATTGAGTCTGACCCCCTGCCCTGGGCAAGAAAGAGTCGTGGAGTCAGATAACCCTAGCCAGGTGTTTGTCCAATCCCTTGGAAGTATATTCCATATTTTGGCAACTTTCACTGCAAATAATTTTTTTCCTGATGACCAATCTAAATTTGCTCTCCTTCAGTTTGTGGCCATTGTTTCTAGTTACCCAGATGGGTGCCCTGGTAAACATTGTATCCCCTATTTCCAGCTCCCCCCGCCGCCCCCCAGTGAATTTGTAGATGGCCACAAGATCACCTGTCAGCCTTCTCTTGTGGAGGATGAAGAGATTCAGGTCCCTCTTGGTCCTCATAGGGTTTTACCTGTAGGCATTTAACCAGACAGGTGATCCTCCTCTGAACCCTTTCCAGATTATCCACATCCTTCTTGAAGTGTGGCACCCAAAACTGGATGCAGTACTCCAGCTGCAGCTCTAACTCAGGCCCTGAGCCCAGGTCAGGGCAAGAGCTAGACCCACAGCAGCTTCCTGCCCCACCTTTCACTTCTCCTCTGAAGCTTCTGTGCTCCCTTCACACTCTTCTGTCTCCCTTCCTGTAAGTGCGAGCTCAGCTCTGGCTTGGGCTGGGGTCTCTCACAGGCACAGGGCACATGGAAACACCTTCCCCTTCCCAGCCAATAAATAGTGCTGACACTGCTGCATGTCCAGGAAAGGACTGAGCTTCCATGTGCCGTGCTCCTGGATGGAGCAGCCCAAGCAGAGCAGGGCCTGATAGTAAAGGGGGAGGGGAGGGGAGGGAAGGAGGCAGAGACTAGGGAGCAGCGTGGGAAGGAGCAGGGACTGGGGAGAGGCAGAGATTGGGGGGAGTTTGTGGGGAAAGGCAAAGACTGGGGAGAGCAGGGAGAAGAGGGAGAGACTGGGAGAGTTTGGGGCAAGGGGCAGAGGCTGGGGAAAGCAGAAGGAAGGGGTTGAAACTGGTGGGAGTTTTGGAGAAAGAGGCAAAGACTGGGGGGAGCTGGGGGTGGGGGCTGCAGGTGTCAGGCAGGGTAGAAAGGTGGCATGAGGAAAAAATGCGTGGAGCAAGGGGGCCACCTGACCCCATCCCCCCTTTTAGCCACTGCTTTCTGTTAGGGTAACAATAATTTGGATTTGGGGGAACACTGGATCTTAGGAAGCACTGAATCTGCAGCTGAATAAAGGCTTTAACCTGTGGCCTAGCAGAGCTGCTGACCACAAGGCAGAATGATAGCTAAGCCAGCTATTTGCTTATGCTAAGTAACCATTTTAACGACGTCAACCATTTTTCTGGAAAAAGTAGCAATTAGGTCTGTGTGCTGTGAACCAGCTACATCGAGGAAAGAGATGAGATACAGAGGCCCAAAAAAGGTGGAAGATGATACAACATGAGACAGAAAAGCAGACTGGAATGTGGAAAACAACACATAATTGGTAACAGAGTCTGAGATGAACATATGCGAATAGGTGAATGGTGATTGGTGAAGAAGCCTCCAGAAGCTTCCAGGATTTGGCCAAAGTCTGCCCACTGACTGAAGAAAAGGAGTCAAGGTCTTAGACACGTGCTCATAACAAGTCATGTAAATGAATGAAATGTATAGGCAATTCCATGATAATGAAGCAAACAGTAAACAGAGGTGGAGCTTGAAATGGGAGAAAAAAAATGGGTGAAACCAAAGGATTAAGGGTGGAATAAATATTAAACAGTATAAACCAAAGTGTATAAATATGGGAAAAAACTATTGCTCATTGCTGCTCCCCTGGTTTCACGGGCTGTGTGTCTGTGAGGGAGCTCACCCGTAGCTGTCTCCATTTTAAATAAAGCTGCTGTGAGCAATGTGTGCTGGTGTTTGCTCCCTGCTTGCTCTGGCTAATGAGTAACAGGATGTGTGAGCAATTAGACCATTGTCTCCCTAGTCGTTGGACGCCGCACAAAGTTGAGATCTAAGACTTTCTTTGCTGTAGCAGTTGTGGGGGGAATTTAAGACAACTCTCCAATATTTAGATTCTATATTTAGAAAATTATAAACACATTTAGAAGTTTTCTATTTATAGAATCTAATTATTGGGGCAGGGGTTGTTCTATATTCAGGGTCATCCTATATTTGAGTAAATATGGTAGCTGCCATTGCAGCAGTTACTGAATGCACCAGTGCAATTGGCACTAGGGCACCCTGGTGTTGTTCCAAGCACTGCAGCTGCTCCAGGTGTGGAGCTGCCCTGAAACATCTCTGTATCTCTTGTTGCATTGAATTTAACCTGCTTAATATTTTTTCTGTGTGAATTCCTCAAAAGGAGAATAATTAGGGCTGTGCAAAGCTTTTGGCTCATGATTTGGATGCAGAGATGATTAAGATGATTCAGAGGTTGAATCTACAAATCCGAAATGACTTGCTGGAAGCTTTAGGCTTTCTGAATCAATTCGGAGCTTCCGAATTCATTTGGAAAAGGTTCAGAAAAGATTCAGAGATTCTGAATCTGAATTCCTTCTGAGGCCACAAAGCTTGCCAAGTTTCAAGGAGACAGGTGCAGCGGGTTTGGGAAAACTGCACCCCAAATTCTTGAAAGCAAAACTCGTATCACATGTATGTGTTAAGCCACAGTGGGGTCAAAACCACAGGGGTGGTAGTCCCTGGAGAGGCCACAAAGCCTGCCACATTTCAAGGTGATAGGTGCAGTGGTTTGGGGGGGAACTGCACCTCAAGCTGCTGACAGGCAAAACTCATAACATAGATGACCCTGTGTGTGTTAAGGCACAGCAGGGTAAAGACTACAGGAATGGTGGCCCCTGCTGAGGCCACAAAGCTTGCCAAGTTTCAAAGAGATAAGTGCAGGGGTTTAAGGGAAACTGCACCTCAAGCTGCGGACAAGCAAAGCTCATGACATGGATGCTTGTGCAACTGTGTCTGTCTTGGGACACTGGGGTTGGGGGGCGGGTGGGCAGACTACTGTAGGCCTGGCTGCTAAGCTACTCTGGTACCAGGTACCAATTAAACATGATTCACACAGGGACCAGCTCAATACACAGTACCTAGCTACTACATAATGACTTAACAAGCATGGATTAACACCTACAAAACCAGACTAAGGAGAGGAAAGAATCAATATAGACAATCAACTGCCCCAAGACAGAGACAGTCAGTTGCACAAGCACCCATGTCATGAGTTTTGTCTGTCAGCAGCTAGGGGTGCAGGGCCCCAGACAGCTGGCAGGCTTTGTGGCTGCAGCAGGGGCTAGCAGCCAGGACTGAAGTAGGCCTGACTCCCTAGGTACTTCTGCACTTTTACCTGCGCTGCTACATCCCCTCCTCCCCAACCTGTCCCTCAACCCCTGGCACCTCCATTTCTATTTTCTCTGACTGGCTTTCTTGCTTGCATTGCATGCCAGGCCAGCCTCTGGCTTCCTTACTATTCCTTCCATCCAGGACCAGCAGACACACAGACCCAATACAGGTACTTCCTCAGCCTGCCAAAGGTTTTTCAACCTGAAAACTTGCTAAGATACAGTTCTCTAACTATACAGTTGGCCTACTTAAAGGCACCAGATTGTCTTACCTGTTGTCATGTAAAATTGTGGACTGGTCTGAGGTGGTAGGGGAGGAGGAGACCTCCTTGGGGCACAGAACACTGCTGGGTAGATGCTCCAGCACCAGTGAGGGTGTACCTTAACACACACACAGCCTCACCCACCCATGTCACAAGTTTTGCCTGTCAGCAACCTGATGTGCAGGGCCTCAGAAGCCAGAACCCCCCTGTACTTATCTCCTTGAAAGCTGGCAGGATTTGTGGCCACAGCAGGGCCTAGCAGTCCTGCAGTTTTCACCCCCTGTGCCCTAACACAAACAGCTGCACAAGCACCCATATCACAAGTTTTGCCTGTCAGCAGCCTGAGGTGCAGAGCCCCAGAAGCCAGAACCCCCTGCACCTCTCTCTTTGAAAGCTGGCAGGCTTCATAGCCTCAGCAGGGCCTAGCATGCCTGCAGTTTTCACCCCTCTACACCTTAACACACACACACACACACACACACACACACACAGTGTCACCCATGTCATGAGTTTTGCTTGTTGGCATCTTGAGGTGCAGTTTCCCAGAAACCCCTGAAGCTATCTCCTTTAAACTTGGCAAGATTTGTAGGCTCAGCAGGCGCTATCCCGGAATCTTTCATCCCACTGTGGCTTAATACATACATGTGACATGAGTTTTAGTTTCAAGAATTTGAAGTGCAGTTTCCCATAAACCCCTGCACCTATATCCTTTAAACTTCTTGGACCTCATAGAATCAGAAGGGGATACCACCCCTGCAAGTTTCATTCAAATCAGGCAAGAAATGACAAGGTTATAGGCAGGTTTGTGCTTCCTCATTATAGCCTATAGGCGAAACGTTGAAACAGCGTTGTGTCCATGTGGAAATGAAATGGAAAAGTGCTTTTGAAATTAAACAAAACTCAAAATGAAACATTGTCCCATCAAACCTGTGAAGTGCAAGTTGAAATGAAATGGTACTGTTTCACACATCCCTAATAAGTAGATTTTCTTTATCAGTATTTTCCCAAACACGAGTGAACACAAGCTCATTAAGTAAACACATGATTTCTTCATTACATTTTACTCCTTCAAAAGTTTGGTAAATACAGTGGGGGCTAGAGAGTGCCAAACTATTCATGTATGTATAGAGCAATCTGATGCAGAGGATTTGAAGTATGGATTTCTTACAATACATACTGGCTGTTTTAGGAGATTGCAACTAGTACATAGTTTTTTAGATGATATGATTAAAAAAAGCTGGTACAGTTTATACCCTTGGATTGTCTGGCTATTGTGTTCCTCTACTTCCCACTTCTTAAGTTTTTATCAGGTTTTTACATTTAAATTATTTGCAACAGATCAGGTATCTTGGAAGGAATGGTCTAACATTTATGTAACTGTTTAATGAATCCTGGGGGTTCAAATGTTTAAAAGAATGGACAGTGTCCTTCTTTCTGCCTTTTGTCACTCATAAATGTTGCAATTTCCCATTGTCAAGGGTTTTCCACATACCAGTACAAAATTGTGACAGCATTTCACAGTGCGTTGGTGTCAGTCAAAGTTTTCTATCTCTGCCTCTCTTGCACACAAATACTGGCTATTGGTAAGTGGGTAAATTTTCCAAATGCTCTTAAGTGACTTAGAAGCACAAGTCCCACTGATTTTTATCTGAATCCCACCTTCACTTTCTGGACTCAACAGAGCTTGTGCCCCTAGGTCTTCTGGATGCATTTGAACATTTTACCTTCTACTTGCAGTAAGTAGAGTAAAAAAAGGCAGAACAGTCCTACCAAGTAGTATTTTTGCATTTTGCAGGGTTCTTTTAAAATTGAAATAAACTTTTAATTAATTGGGCTGTGTGAAGCTTCAGGTGCTGATTCTATTTGGAGTAGATTTGCCCCAATTTGGTGGCCAAATCTCCAAGTTTGAATTGAATTAAGGGACGAATTAAAAGTACTGGATCAATTTGAAGCTCTCCAAATAGATTCAGCAAAAATTTCATAGAATCATAGAAGTAGGGTTGGAAGGGACCTTGTAGATCTTCAAGTCCGACCCCCTGCCTACGCAGGAGGAAAACTGGGCTCAAATGACCCCAGTCAGGTAGGCATCAAGCCTCTTCTTAAAGACCCCCAGGATAGGAGCCAGCACCACTTCCCTTGGAAGTTGGTTCCAGATCCTAGCCGCCCTGACTGTGAAGTTGTTCTTACGGATGTCTAATCTAAACCTACTCTCCAACAACTTGTGGCCGTTATTCCTTGTTATCCCGGGGGGCGCTAGGGGAAACAAGGTCTCTCCCAAACCCTTCTGGTCCCCCCTAGTGAGTTTATAGACAGTCACCAGGTCCCCCCTCAGCCTTCTCTTGTGAAGGCGGAACAGGTTCAGGTCCCATAGCCTCTCATTGTAGGGTCTGCCCTGCTGTCCCTGGATCATGTGGGTGGCCCTCCTCTGGACCCTCTCAATGTTGTCCACATCCCTCTGGAAGTGCGGTGCCCAGAACTGGACACAGTACTCCAGCTGCGGCCTGACCAGTGTCGCGTAGAGGGGGAGGATCACCTCCTTGGACCTACTTGAGATGCAGCTGTGGATGCACGATAAGGTCCGGTTAGCTCTGCCAAACGTGACCTCGCGTTGTCGGCCCATGTTCATCTTGGAGTCAATGATGACTCCAAGATCCCTTTCTGCCTCTGTGCTCTCGAGAAGGGAGTTTCCCATCTTATAAGTGTGCTGCTGGTTACTACTGCCCAAGTGCAGCACCCTGCACTTGTCCATATTGAAACGCATCCTATTTTGTTAGCCCACTCTTGCAACCTATCCAGGTCTTTCTGCAGTCTTTCCCTCCCTACTAGCATGCCCACCTCACCCCAAATTTTGGTATCAGCAGCAAATTTGAACAGGTTGCTTTTCACCCCGTCGTCCAAATCGCTGATAAAGAAATTGAACAGCGTGGGCCCAAGGACCGAGCCCTGGGGGACTCCGTTGCCCACTTCCCCCCAGGTCGAATATGACCTGTCCACCACCACCCTCTGAGTATGACCCTTCAGCCAATTTGCAATCCATCTGACCATGTAGGCATCAATGCTACAGTCGCCTAGTTTTATAATGAGGATGGGGTGGTCAACAGTGTCAAAGGCCTTGCTGAAGTCCAGAAAGACTACATCCACAGTGACACCTGCATCCAGTGCTTTTGTGACCTGATCGTAAAAGGCAATCAGGTTGGTCTGACATGACCTGCCCCTAATGAAACCGTGCTGGCTGCCCTTGAGCATCATCCCCGATGCCGGCCCATCACAGATGTGCTCCTTGATGATCTTCTGTGACAGGTAGCCCACTCTAGGCCAACCTTAATGTGGCCCGCACACCTGTTCCTGGGGCAACCACCCGCCTACTGGCCTGCCATGCCTTGTTATTAATTGATTAATCGGTGTTAATTAGCAGGAGGCTGCCCTTGTGCTACCCCGCTGCTAGGGGCGTTATCTGCAGCTCCGTTTCCTCCCCTACACCGCAGTCCACAGCTCACCAATGGAATAGCTGTTGTCTCAGCTCTATCACTATCTGGCCCCTTCCTGTTCTCTCTCGGGCCTTTCTTCCTTTGATGCACGCTCCCTCTGGTGCTAGGGCTCTCTCCGGCCCTCTCTCACTCTGCGCCCTCTTCTCTGGGGCCTTATCTACAATGCTGCCCCCTATCTGGGGCTCTCCATGCCCAACTTGGGCTCCCCGATAATGCTGCCCCCTATCTGGGGCTCTCCATGCCCAACTTGGGCTCCCCGATAATGCTGCCCCCTATCTGGGGCTCTCCATGCCCAACTTGGGCTCCCCGATAATGCTGCCCCCTATCTGGGGCTCTCCATGCCCAACTTGGGCTCCCCGATAATGCTGCCCCCTATCTGGGGCTCTCCATGCCCAACTTGGGCTCCCCGATAATGCTGCCCCCTATCTGGGGCTCTCCATGCCCAACTTGGGCTCCCCGATAATGTTGCCCCCCCTTTCTGGGGCTCACCGTGCCCACACTTGGGCTTCCTAATAACGCTGCCCCCCTTTCTGGGGCTCACCGTGCTCACACTTGGGCTTCCTAATGATGTTTCCCCCTATCTGGGGCTCACAGTGCCCACACTTGGGCTCCTCAATTATGCTGCCCCCTATCTGGGCCTCATGGTGCCCAACTTGGGCTTCCTAATAATGCTCCTCTCTGGGGCTGGGGTTTATGTACCCCATACGCTGCGCCCCTACTGGCACTGGGGTCCCCACACTACTGTGGGTCCCCTATGAGGCCTCCTCCAACCCCTAATAGCCTCACCCAAACCACCGGTTCTAACAACAACAAAACACAAGCCCCTGGGCTGTAACATAAATTAAATCCGCCTGGCTAAAACAACATTGGCTCAAGCATCTTAGAGCTGCCATAAGCTGTACCTGCGGCCAGGCTTCTTCCTGCGGCCAGGCTTACGGAGCTCCCGCCTCTCCTGG
>NW_005843149.1:278539-282720 GCF_000455745.1 Alligator sinensis | reverse complement strand
TCTTTCCCTGGCAGTTTCCCCTCTCTAGGAGCAGGGCACCTCAGTGCTCTGTGACATCTTCTCAAAGAGTTTCCCCAGGATTGAGGTAAGACTGACGGGCCTATAGTTGCCCGGGTCCTCCCTCCTACCTTTTTTAAAGATGGGGACCACATTGGATATCTTCCAGTCATCTGGCACCTGGCCCGAGCACCACGAGCGCTCGTAAAGCCATGCCAAGGTCCCTGCAATATACGGTACTTCCTCACATACACCTCCCCCTTATAAGGGGATGTGATGTGAGAGTGACATGCAGGAATCACTTACAGGAGTGGTCAGTGAACTAATATTACTCTAAGAAAATAAACTGGGTTATTTAGTTGCAGAAAATGAATACTGTACATTACCATTCCTCCAACTTTCATTTGATGTAGCTGTAGAGCTTGATATTGGTCATTCTAAATTCAATAAAACAACCAATGATTCAATAACATCTTTAATATGTAATACATTATTACACAGAACATTTGAAAGTTTACATCTGGGGAGGTGGTGCAAACTTCCAGCCCTCATTCTTGCTCACTTTTATAAGAGCAGCCAGAATCCCTAGCCCAGCACATGCAGAGGTACCAATAGTAAAGCTGTGAGCTGGGAGGAGAAAAAAAAGAAAGTAATCTGTAACTTAGCAGTATAAAGTAAGTCAATTTCAAAGACTCTCAGATTTTTCTTTTGATACTGATTCTACTTTGACTGCAAACAAAATACAGGGCTGATTGGAAGGAGAAGGCTAGGATTACTTTTTTTAAAAAGTGTTGTTTTCAACCCATGAAGTTGGAGAAAGCATCAAGCATCATACCTCACAGACCTGTCTCCCATGACTACCAAAATACTAACTACACAGTTTACACACTAAAGTAATGTTTATTGCATTTTAATGCCACGAACTTGGCATGCTGCTCAGCTAAGAAATGTATAACTGGATTCTTTTTTTTGTGAGCATCAATATTTTTAAGCGCTCACACCTAAAAACAGCCTGTAAAACAACAGGCCTAGAATAATGTCTTTGAAGGCTTAATCTGACCCTACAACCCTGTATTCTGAGATACCTTAACTCTGCAAACACGCAGAAAATTCTCAGAGCTGGCAAAGTAAGAATACCTTTCTTGTCACACAGCAAACCCAGAGTCCAATGACTTTTTATACCATATTGTAACAATGACTTTTTATACCATATCATAATCAGTTTAGCTCCATAACATTATAAGCCAATGATTTGCATTACCTAGGATGCAAACTCATTTAGCACAGAAACAAATGCAGACTTCTTTCCCTCAGATAAGTATACCTTTTGTGGTTTTCTAAGGGTATCCCAGAATTAATTACTTTGACATTACTGATGTAAGATTACAGTGACATTTTGGGACATCTTCCCTGAACAAAATATGCTGAGATATCACAGGAAAAAAACCAAACTTAATTTAAACTCCATTCTGTGTATACAGCCAGGCCAATGGGGACACCTCTGAGCTATCTCTATTCAGTTCGTAGTTCATCTCTGAGGCTCTCTTATCCTTTACTCTAGCAACACATATTTTGGCATAAGTCCAGACCAGCTTAATTCTTCAGACCTTGACACGAATTGCTAAATGGAGCATTTCTTGGGGTGACATGAAAGGAACCCAATCTTGTAGGCAAGGGTGTCTGTGATAGTTGAAACTATGATGGGAGTTTTAGAATTTGCTCCAATAGGCAGCTATTTAATTAAGGATGAGCTCTAACCATTGACAGCACCTGTATACAGAGAGCACTTGAGCAGATAAGCTTTTTAATGTATTAAAATGATATCCATAAAGATTTCCAGGGTAAAGAGGTAACTTTCCTACACACATAAAAGTAAGAATTAGACAATTATTAATACTTCCTGCTGTATTTCCAAAATGATGTTCATCAGAACTTACCTCTTGCACCAAAGAGCATTCCTGAAGTGCAGCCTCCTATGAAATAGTTTAGAGGATCGTCTGGTTTCTCCCTGATTTGGGCACTGAAGCAAGTGGTCAATCCAAAAACTGCTCCTACTGTAGCTGTGAGGAAAAAAGAAAATAAAGAGCAAGCAAGGAACTAAAGGATACAGTATAGGGAATATGTTTTCCAAAGGCCTGGTGCTGTAAGAACAGATACAAGAGTTAGGGCTTCAGCCTTCTAGGGAACAGAGGAAGCAAACTAAGAATTTATTTCTAGAAAGAATCAGTAGGTTACTGAAGAATGACACCTTTTCTAGTTAAGCGAAACAAACATGCAGATCTGTTAAATTCGGTATCCATATTGCTGCAAGCTTGTTGTATTCAAAAAGATGTCAGCAAGAAAATCAAAAATGGTTTTGTAAAATACGGCATTTCTGTATATGTAACCATTTTCCAGATGACAACACGGGGCGGAATGGGGAAATAAGTTACCTGATATCAAACACAAGTGAATGGCAAGCCTGGGGATAAAAGCCAGTAGACCGTCCTGAAGCAAGTCACCACGTCAGTTTCTTTCCTACCAACGTTATTTTAGTGGCCTATCCATACAACCACATAAAGACTTCATGCAAAAGACTCAGGTGTTGAGAGAATTAAGGCTTCCTTACCCATTGTGACAGTGCTTGTGGCTGCTACTTGCGCAGCTTTAAGAGCAGGGCTGGTTTCCTTCAACACAATGTGATAAATTGAACCAATCAGGCCTGTAAAAGAAAAAACAAAGATTAAAGAGCAGCAGGACACAACTTTTGAAGAAGGGCATCATGAATGTTAAGTCCTGTCATCACAAAACTGTAGTCCTTGGCTTACCTAACAGTTTTCATCAGAAACCTGTACTGCTGCTATTCCAAACAGTTTACTGAACAAGAGAAAGGGCAAATTCCTGGTTTGATTAAAAGCAATACCAAACTCCCATCGACTTTGATTAAGCCAAATCACTAAATGGACTGTCTATTATTTAAAATATTTCAGCATGCCAAAATGACCTGATATAGGTAGGCCAAGAGAGGTAGTAGCTGTGCTAGTCTGAAGTCAGTCAGAAGGTGGGCCATATATGCATCATTATCGACTAAGATTCTTTTTTTTTTTTTTTTATATGCAAGTGAGAGAACAAGAGAAACAAACATTAAACCCATAGGAACAAAGGGGTTACAAAAGCAGGCAGGCCTGGTGAATACACATGGCTATAGCACTGCTTCTTCCCCATTCATTTAGGGGCAGGTGCCCTATGACCTGCTAGCCTCTCCAAAGCTCCTGCAGGACCTTCTCTGGTGCAGGTTTTTGTACCCTTGACTTGCTGTCTGCTTCAACCACAGGCAACTTCATATATCAGAACAAAGGCCACTTACAGATTGGGGGGGGGGGAAGGGTAAGTGGGGACCAGCACTTTACTGACAGCCCTGTTATTAAAGTTTTGTGAAGAATGATGCACTGGGGGGTGGAAAGGAGCACAGGACTTGAATACAACATTAAATACTTGCCAACAAAACATTTTACAGAAAATTGGAAGTCAAATAACTGGTGGGTACAAGTGTTGCCCTCTTTAAGAAATGGAAAAATTGAGTCACAGAAGAAAAATAACTTATCTAACCTAGTGCCCATTTAAGATGGTATACGACAGCGTCTCCCACACCGTGGGTCACAACCCAAAAGTGGGTCAGGAGAATAAATGAAAAGGTCACAAACAAACTTTAAAAATGGATCCTAGTTTAAAGGAGAAAAATGTGGAAACCCGTGGGATTTCCCTCGAAGGCTGGCAGAGCTGCAGCCCGCGAGGGGCTACCAGGGCCCCGTGTCCCAGCAACACCCCCCACTGCCCCACGCACTGGGGTGGGGGCCCAGGGCCAGAGTGCAGGGCACTGGGTCAGGACTGGCCATCAATGCTTGCAAGTGGGTCCTGGTACAAAAGAGGATGAGAACCACTTGTGTACGAGACCTCCTCCTATTACCCCGAAAATACCGAATGAGTGCCCTTTTGCTGGGAGGACTGGAGAGGAAGATGGGAAGACAAGGCAGCCCTTGCGACACCCACCCACCCAAACCCCAACAGCTCTGGGCCTTGCACTTCAGCCGGATCACAGCTTCAAGAGCCAGGTATCCAAAACCCCCTCCCCGCCGCCGCGGTACTTCAGGGGCGGGGAGGGGGCATCCCAGGGTTACGCCACCCGGGGGGGCACCGGCTGCTTC
>NW_005843149.1:275710-277691 GCF_000455745.1 Alligator sinensis | reverse complement strand
CGGGTCTGGAAGGCAGGTCGCTACGACCGCGTCGGAGATGCTGCTAAACCGGTCGAGCGAAAGCCTGGGCCTGCCCCGGTGGAGCCTGCTAGGCAGCGTCCCTCGGGAGGAGGCGGCGGCGGCTGCCGGCACCGAAAGGAGGGCGCGGTCCTAGCCTGCGCCCTTCTCCGTGCCGGCCGCCGTCCCTCAGTGAGGACATGGCAGCAGCAGGGAGAGCTCAGGGCGAGGTTGATGCCCTGGGACCCTTGAATACCCGCTTGGAACAACACAACTGTGTGCTCAGCTTTGGTGCGCACCCTGCCTCCTTTGCAGTTTAAAGTGTCGGGCATATCTGACAAGGACAGAAGAAAAGCATTGTGCTACTCATTTTTCAACAACTTTGTGATCAGTTCTTTGCTTGTCTGGTTTACTTAGCAAAATTTGTACAAGGACAGAAGTTAAATTTGACACACGGCTTGGGATCAGCATTTTCCTAATGTAGCGGCTGTCTCGGAAAATACTGTTTTGTCAGAAATTACCGCTCACTTTTGCTTTTTTCTATTTTTTTTTCTAACTTGATTGGCTCAAAAGGCTTAGTAGGACCATTTTAGGGTAGATATAAAATTGTCTTTAGGTTCAGGTTGCTCACACTTTCCACTTTTTCCTCTGCATCATAACTGCCAAACTGACAGTGACTGCACTGAAATTTTCTGTGTCGGGTCTCTGCCTCAGAATTTATTTTTGGAAATTAGCGTTTAAAAGTTTGTCCATCTGAGAGAACAAGATCTGGGATGACGGTTGGTTTTTTCCATGTTTCAGTGCAAAGGTTGCAAAATCAGAGACTGAAAAGGTTTATTTTTTTAAGTCAGAATGAAGGCTTTCTTATTCAACTCAAATCTGTATGCCTAATGGAAAGGCAGACAAGGTTCTTTGGGTGAATCTGATATCTTTTATTAAACCAACTTAAATAGTTGGAAAAACATTTTTTTTAAAGTAAGCTTTTGGGTTTAAAAGCCCTTCGTCAGGCTGAGGAAGTTTCAGCAGTTGCTGTGTGCTCTTCCTGGAAGCAAACTTCCTCAGGCCCAGAACACACTGAATGGATCCAGACCATGGCATGACAAGAAATGCAAAACCTGCCAACACATCTCCACCACCCCCACTATTACTACACCCCACAACAGAGCCATCAGCATCCCTGCATCTTACAGCTGCACCTCCAGAAATGTAATACATCTCATCCAATGCACCAAATGCCCTGATACGTAGGAGAGACCAGACAACAACTGCGCACCAGAATGAATGCACACTGGAAATCTGTCAAAGACAAGAACACCCAACTACCTGTGGGGCCACTCTCGCCACAGGACAATCACTCTCTCCCTAATCTCTCAGTTCTAACCCTCAAAGGGAACTTACAAAACACTTCTCAGAGACGAGCCTATGAACTCCACTTCATCAGCCTCCTGGATACTAAAAATTATAACACATTATAACCTGCCTAACTTCTGAGTCTCCAGGTACCTCTCCACTACTCATCCCCCATCTCTCCCCCTGACCCAGACTCTCCCCCACCCACTGACTCCTCAATTTACATCTTCACTGACCGCCTGTCTTGCATGCATACCAGCCCAGCCTCTGGCTTCTTTACTATTCATTCCATCCAGGAAGAGCACACACCAACTTACTAAAACTTCCTCAGCCTGACAAAGCATTTTTAAACCTGAAAGCTTGCTTTTAAAAAAGAAGTTTTTCCAACTATGTAAGTTGGTCTAATAAAAGATACCAGATTCACCCAAAGAACCTAGCCTGCCTATGTCCTTTGGCCAACACGGCTACAACCTACACCCCTAACAGAAATGAATTTGTTACCTAACCCGTGTCCACTCCATGCACTGCTTGTGCAGGAAAAAAAATGTGATCCTGTATTCCTTAATTTTGGCATTTTCTAACTTTCCAGTGTTTGATTTTGCAACCTAAATGTTCTTTAAGCATATTTTTTTTA
>NW_005843149.1:257673-275691 GCF_000455745.1 Alligator sinensis | reverse complement strand
CCTACATTTTTGTAAAAGCAAATTGAAAAATAAAAATATCTCGAATGAACTATATTGACCTATGTGGGTCATTATTTCAAGCTAGGTGTCTGTAGAGCAGGCAAAGCCCAGCCTGAGGGCTGGATCGGGCCCGTGGTGGACTCCACTTCCCAGCAGCTCCTGCCTGCATCACTGCAGCTGGTTTCCATGGAGACAGCTCAGGGCCAGGGTTTCCATGGAGATGGGCCACAGTAGCTGGCAGGGCATAGTAGGTCTGGGAGCTGCTCCAGGGCTGGGATCTTGTAGTGGTGACAGCGTGGCCTGCAGGCAGGGAAGAGCTGTGATCTGCTGCCCACATGCCCTGGGCAGAGGTTTGCAGGCAGCAGATCATGGCTTTCCCTAGCTCCAGACCACGCTGTCACCACCACAAGATCCCAGCACCCTGCCGCATGCCCTGCCAGCGCTGCTGGGGCCGGTTTCCATGGAAACCTTGGCCCTGAGCCATCACGGGTGTTGCTACTACTGGGGTCTTCATGGAAGCTGACTGCAGCAATGTGGGCAAGGGCTGCTGGGAAATGGAGTCTGATTGCCAGCTGGATCTGCCATTTTTCCCACCCCTGCCTTAAAGTCAAAGGACAGACCCTTTACAGGTTTCCTTCGCTTTATGTTGTACGTGCATTCCTGGAAAACAGCACATAACTCGCATTCACATAAAGGGAACCTACTTTACAATGTAACAAATATGAATATGTTCCAAGACCACAACTGTACTGATCCCCAGATCCATTTCTACCACTTTTACAAGACAATTTTGGTGCTCACCAACAGCAGACAGTACACAGAAGCACAGGGTGGTGGTGAGTGTTTAGTTGGTGTGAAGGGTGTTTGTTAGTGATGCTCTCTTACGCTTCATTGATGGTCCAGGAAGAGGGGTAGGAAGTAAGCTAGTGGGACGCTTAGAAGCCATAATGGGGATGACAACTACAGAAACACGTGTCGCAGACAAGCAAGGAGTACAGATCCACACAGGAGACTATTTTGGTGCACGTCACTCCCACAATGCACCACACAAAGCAGCTGGCTTCCACCACACTGATTGCATAAGAGTGAATTTACCTTGCATATAATTAATTTTTGGTATAAAAAGGATCGTTGTGTAAGAGTGAATTTGCACATACAGAAACCGCATAAAGCAAGGGAAACCTGTACTACTTCAGCTAACATGAATATCTGTTGCAGTAGAAGTTTGCTATTCTTGGGGAAGCTTGCTAGCCTCAGCTGGGGAACAATACGTTTTTGCCTGTACGATTCTTAGCTAACTGATGACAGCAAAAAAAGTCCTGGAATCAGTTGTACGTTTTCAAAGACAATCTATAACGGTTACAACTTTCTACCCTACCTGCTCTTTTCATATTCCCTATCACTCCCATTTCTTCCAGCTTATCCTTGCTTTCCCTTCTGCTCTTCACTCCTGTGTATTTGAATAACACTGCTTCCTCCTCCCTACTTGCTGGCAGATGGTCACTGAAAAATAGGAGAGAGAGTCTCCATGTTCTCATACCTGGTGCTAAAGTGCCCCCTGCAGTCATGAGGAGCAGCTAAGGAAAAGTTCAGCCCTTTCCCAGAAGGCCTGGGATGGAGCATATCTAATCATAATGTAGTTGGCCATATGTCAGCAGTCAGGTTAACCTATAGGAGGCTGTGTAGTCATGGAGCAGTGATTCACAACCTTTTTACATCCAAGGAAGCCCCTGTTAGATTCAAGGCATCTTTTGGAAATTGGCAGCTCTAAGCTTTCACTCATTGTTACTATGAAAAATAGAGCAATTTTTCTGTTAAAAACACCTCGGAAAAGCCACAACAGATAAATGTTTTTAAACTATGAATTCCGATTTGAAATATGTAGGCTTATCCAGTGAATCCTGTATAGGTGTTTGCACCCCACAGCACTCTTAAAATAATCTTGCAGCACCCCCGGATGCTATGGCAGCCTGTTTGAAAATCACTGCTCTGGAGAATATGTGCAACCTTTGATTTCAGAGGGTCTTATCTTGGCCAAATTTGGGTCATGCAAAAAGCACTTATTTGCCAAATTCAAGTCCCTGCTCCAAAGTTTGGAAGAGACAGAGCTTCTCAGTTAAATGCAGTAAGAATATTTTCACATGGGCAAATTGACTTTTTCTAAATAATCTGAAATTATTTAACTGCTTTCTTTGGGGGGGAGGGGGTTAATAAATGATATGTTTTATAATGAAACGGTTAGGCAGCCTTAAGTATCACTATTTATGCTCTATTAGAATTAGCAAAAGGCAGGTAGCTATAAAGGTTTTATGGACTAACTAAGATTATGTATAGGGAGAGGGATAGGACAAGCGCACAAGCTTTTGTCAACCCAAGTTCACTTCCTCATATACTGTGAAAGGATGGTAAAGAGCGGAGTGTAAAATGGAATGAGTGATTTAAAATACAATAGGTAAGAGAGAAGAAAGGAGGAGGAGAGGGAGTGCTCCGAGAGGCATACAAGCAAAGAACTCAGGAACAAAGGGGTCACAAAAGTTATTCCCGGTAATGAGATAATCAGTATCCCTGTTTAAGCCATACGGTCTCAAATTGCAGCAAGGGAAGTTTAGGTTAGATACTAGGAAAAACTCTCTAATGAGGAAGGTAAGTAAATCACTGGAGCAGGCTACCCAGTGAGGCGATGCAAGCTCCATCCTTGGAGGTTTTCAAGACCTGGCTAGACAGAGCTTTGCCTGGGATAATCTAGTTGGGCCTGGTTCTGCTCTGAGCAGGGCGTTGGACAAGATGACTTCCTGAGGTCCCTTCTGACCCTAATTTTCTATGATTCTAACTCTAGTCTAGTTGGTGGATAATTTTCATTCTTCAATTTCTCATTCAAACTAGTTTTTAAACATTTTCTGCATGAGAACAGCAATCCTGAGGTTAGCAGTGGACTGTCCAGGGAGATTGTTCTGCCACTGGCTTTTGTGTCTTTCTGCAGCTGATGTCAGGGCAGTCTCTTACATGTAGAGATGGCCCTGTCAGTCTGATGTAGACAGCAGATGGGCATTGTAAGCAGGTGATAGTGTATGACTTTGGGAGAGTTGCAGGCAGATGAACCTTAGAACATCTCATCATTATATCTAGTGATGATGTGGTCTGTATTGGTGTGGGGACACACCAGGCACTTGGGTCCATTACAAGGCCTGGTGCCTTGTTGAGGATGGGAGTTCATTAGTCGTGTTTGAGAGTGACTGTTTGAAGCTGGGCTGTCTGTAAGCCAGGATAGGTTTGTCCCTGAAGGCTACCTTGAAATGGTCATTCTTTTCCAGAAGGGGTTGGAGGTCATTAATGATGCATCTTAGATGTTCAAGCTGGGGGCTGTAGGTAACAACCAGAGTCCTGGGGTTGGTAATTGAAGCAGGTCAAAATGATATCAGTCTGGCTTTGTTGATTTGAGGGGCTACAGTTTTGGGATGATATTGTAACTATAGGAGTCTGTGCTCCATATGCTTAAGACATTCATCCCAGTCAGTGGGCTCAGAACAGTTGTAGCAGCACAGAGCGTGGCTGTAGATGATGAATCTAATGGTGTGATTAGCAGGGGTTCACCGATAGATTTTTGGGGCCAATACTGATAGCTGATTTTTAAGGAGGTATATCGGCTGATACCAATCTGATTTCCAATACAGCTGCATCCAGCTGGTAAGTCTTGTGGGGGGAGGGGAGGGAAGGGGCATGGGCTAGCAGATCAAGGTCCCTGCAGTGAGCAAGGGAGTTGGGGCTAAGGCTGGGGCAGGTGCTGCCCAGCTGGGGCTGGATGGGACATGGGAGTGGGGGTCCTGCTGTGTGCACCCCGGGAGGGCACAGGAGGGGAGCATATGCCCCTGGGTCTGTACGGGGAGGGGCAGAGCAGGCTGCAGCTGTGGGCTGGGTCCGGGGCTGCACTTGGGGCAGGCGGTGGTGAATCCTGGCTAATGTGAATTACTTGCCATTTCCCGCAGGCGCAATGTCAGGCCTGCACCTGTTTTGATTTGAATCAGGTCTGGGACTAATCAGCCCCAGATTAAACCAACTCCCTGTTTTTAGCCTGCCCAAGCCCTCCCGGGTTCACCTGTGAGCAAGCTCCTTCCGTGGCTGCTGCTCCAGACATGCAGCAGGGAGCAGAGTACAGGTAGGATCCTCCCCAGCCCATGCAACCAGTTGGGACCTGTCCTCTGAGGGAGCTGCAGGGGGTTGGACTAGATGACTTCCTGAGGTCCCTTTCCAACCCTAATTTTCTATGATTCTAACTCAAGTCCAGTTGGTAGATAACTTTTGTTCTGCAATTTCCCATTCAAACTAGTTTTTTAAAATTTTCTTCCTAAGAACATCAATCCTGAGGTTAGCAATGGAGTGTCCAGGGAGATTGAAGTGTTCCGCCAGGGAATTGGGGAGGGGAGGGGCTGCCAGCACCTGGCTCCAGGTAGCTGCAGCTCTGTGCATGCCTCAGAGCCCTGATTTACAGGGTGAACCCTGCCAACCCACATGGGACTGTGCTGGGCTCTTCCCTGCAGGGACTGGGCTGGGTTGTGCTCAGGGCAGGCGGCAGCAGCAGTGCTGGGAGGAAGGCCTATGGGGTGGGGGTCTGCAGCCACCCCAAAATTTGCCATAGCCGCCTCCTCCCCAATCCTCCTCCCAGTGCTACCACCACCCATCTTGAGCGC
Organism: Alligator sinensis; assembly: GCF_000455745.1. Lineage (NCBI taxonomy): Eukaryota > Metazoa > Chordata > Crocodylia > Alligatoridae > Alligator > Alligator sinensis. Next base: position 271,006 of record NW_005843149.1, on the reverse strand, counting down.
AGCCCTGGCCCAACCTGCCCCGCCCCGTCCCCGCGCTGGGAAGAGCCCAACCCCAGCCCACTGCTGCAACCCACCCCACCCTGTGCAGATCCAGGGGCACACCCACCCCTACCCATGCACTCCCAGGGTACACGCACCAGTGGGAACTGCCCCCCATCCCCACACCCCCAGACAAGCAATGGTTCCGTCCCACTCCCTCCCTCACCACGGGGACCTTGATCTGCCTTCCCCCCCCCATGCTACTTCCCTCCCCTTCCACCACAACAGACTTACCAGCTGGATGCAGCTCTCCATGCTGCCCAGTTGTGCTCCTTGCTGCCTGCATGCTGCACTGCAGCTGCACACATGCACTGGGCATTTATCTGCCAAATTATCGGTCACATCAAGCTAATTTCCCATACGGTCAGTCAATTTCCTTCATAGCGGTGCTAATCCAATATCAGATAGGTGTATTGTGCATCTCTAGTGCTTAGGGTGAAAGCTGCTGGAGTGAAGGTAGCTGTGCTGGCTGTCTGATTTCCAGTACAATGTGCTGTAACATCTAAGAAATGAGTCTGCTACATGGATGGTACCACAGTCAGCTGAATTCTTCTAATCTCTATGCTGTCCTTTTACAACATCTGATTAAGTGAAACTGGATTCATGAAAGCTTGTGCTCTATACGTATATCTTATTTAGTCTATAAAGGTGCATATCTACCCTGCCTTCTGACTGACTTCAGACTAACATGGCTACTTCTCTTACAATTATCAAAGCAGAAGATCCAATATGAAAGAGGCGCTGGAAGGCTAAAATGTGATAGGGATCACTTTGAAAATATAGGCAACTTTTTGTATAACCTGTTTCCTGATATCAAAAACCCATCAGGTCGCTGTCTGATGAGATGACAGCAAATCTAAGTCAATAGGAAGGCTAGTTGTTTGCAAAACTTCATTTGGAAGATTTGAAATAAGGATGTAGGTGTAGTTCTTAAAAATTACATCAATTAAACGGTCCTGTAGCAGAGAGGCAGGGCAGGGAGCCAAGGACAAGGGCGATTATGTGGGATTGCAGTGAGTTCTGCTGCCACCTGGGACTGAGGCCCGTGGCCACAGCAAGCTCTGAGCAGTGTGTGTGCAGGCAGCAGCAACAGCAAGGTGTGCCAGGGTCCCAGGCTCGCTGCTGCCTGCTGTTGGGGGAGCGGCTCCTGCAGGGGCTGCCTGGATCTGGGCTGCAGTACTGCAGCTGTGTGGCAGGAAGATAACTAGTGGTTACCTGGGAGAGTGGAGCTGGGCAGTTTCATGGCAGAGTCAGCAGGGCTTAAATAGGAGAAAGTGCAACTGCAGGCTGCAAGGAGCCAAGTGTGCACTCTTCTCTCCCTGCCCCCTCCCTTCCCATAGCACCCATTTGGATGCAGCCAGGCCAGCACCATGCTCCTCACATTCAGCTGAGGGCTTGCCCCAGTGCTGCAGCTCTTAGCAGAGGGTGCTCAGCCCACATGTGGATGCTATAGTGCGATATGGTCTTTCTGGGCTTCAGGAAGGCCTTTGACACGTCTCTCACCCCATTCTCAGTAAGAAACTGGGAGACAGTGGTGTTGATGCCTACACGGTCAGATGGGTCTAACTGGCTGGAGGCCTGCACCCAGAGGGTGGTGGTGGACGGGTCTTATTCGACCTGGAGGGATGTGGGCAGTGGGGTTCCCCACGGCTTGGTCCTCGGGCCTGCACTATTCAACATCTTCATCAGTGACTTGGGCGAAGGGCTAGAAAGCACCCTGTTCAAATTCGTAGATGACACTCTAGATGTGGGGTGAAGTAGGTATGCTAACAGAAAGGAACAGGCTGCAAGCAGATCTAGACAGGTTACAGGGGTGGGCCAATGAGAATGGATGGGGTTCAAGACTGACAAGTGCAGGGTAATGCACCTGGGGAGGAAGAACCAGCGGGACATCTACAGGCTGGGGAACTCCCTTCTCATCAGTGAAGAAGGAAGAGGATCTTGGAGTTGTCATTGATGCCACAATGAACATGGGCTGACAGTGTGGGGACGCGGTCAGGAAGGCCAACTATACTTTGTCGTGCATCCACAGGTGCATCTCAAGTAGGTCCAAGGAAGTGATCCTCCCCCTCTATGCGACACTGGTCAGGCCGCAGCTGGAGTACTGCATCCAGTTCTGGGCGCCACACTTCAGGAGGGATGTGGACAGCATGGAGAGGGTCCAAAGGAGGGCCACTTGCATGATCAGGGGTCAGCAGGGCAGGCCCTACAAGGAGAGGCTGAGGGACCTGAACCTGTTCAGCCTCCAAAAGAGAAGGCTGAGAGGGAATCTAGTGGCAGCCTACAAACTAGTCAAGGGATTCCAGCAGGCATTGGGAGAATCCCTGTTCCCCCGAGCACTCCCAGGAGTTACAAGAAACAACAGACACAAGCTGGCAGAGGGTAGTTTCAGGCTAGACATTAAGAGGCGCTACTTCACTGTCCGAGGCCCTGGAACCAACTTCCAAAAGAAGTCGTGCTGCCTCCTACCCTGGCGGTCTAAAAAAAAAGGCTGGACGAACATCTGGCCAGGGTCGTTTGACCCCAGTACTCTTTCCTGCCATGGCAGGGGGTTGGACTAGATGATCTCTTCAGGTCCCTTCCGACACTACCAACTATAAAACTATGAAGACATGTCCATCTGCCATATGACCCTGGACTGGGAGAGCTGCTGCGGGGCCTTGCTGAGCAACAGGTGCTGCGGGGCCAGGCGGGAGCGTGCAGGAGTTCTCTGGGTGCCCACCGCCTGGTGGCTCCACTTGGTCATGGCACGGCTGTCCCAGCAGGTGGAAGTCCCTGGGGGTGCTATGGGGGGAGTACCTGGCTATGTGCAGCCTGCCCCTGCAGCACCCAGTGGCAGTCCCACTGTTGCACTTGTTCCTATGTAAGCCTTGCCAGTTCTGTCGCACAATTTTGCCTGTTCCACTGCCCCAAGAAACTGCTAGTTTCCTCCCTGCCACAGCAGCTATGCAGTGCTGCGGCCCAGAGATGCATCACCTCCCAGGCAGTCCCTACCAGAGCCACTCACCCAACAGCAGGCAGCATCGAGCCAGGAAGTAAATGGTAAACGTTAAATGGTATAAATATAATTACTGTTTAACCATTTAATGTTTAACATCCTTGATTTGAAAAAAAACTTTTGTTTGAGCCTATTCTTCTGTTTTCTTCTAAGAGAAATTGCTGCTCTTCAGGAGAGACTGTCCTCATCTGAGGAAACGATTCAGAAGCTGTTGAATCAGATCCAGGGAAAGGACGACTTAATTTTACAGCTGAAGCACAGGAGTCAACTTTTGACTAAAATCTGCAGAAGCCGACCTGCCCTAGACAATCTTCTGTCTTACATGGCAGAAGGGGAACAGTTAGGTTCCTTTCCAGGGAGCCAAAGCAGTTCTAATTCTCCAATTCATGAAGGGCTGCAAGAGACAGACTGCATGGCCCACCAGATATCAAACAACAAAGACTTCTCTCTCAGCGAAGATGAGCTGGAAGAGCAAGATTTGGATAAAACCCTGTTTGGTACAACTGTATGAACAAAGGAAAGGAAGTTGAGCTTTATTACAAATTTTTCGACACCATTTTTCAGACTTCATTTTTAATCTGAAAGAAGCAGGTTCATCTGAGAGTTCTTCCCCCACCTCAGGTCTTGCAAGTAGCTTCTTTTATATCTCCATCATTATGGACTGGGGAGAGGGGGGATTGATTGTATGCCATATTCAAAGTTTGACTATGTTGGGGAAATGAGGACTTAAAAGTTTCCTCTTTTCCTTAATAATGGGAACATTTTAATTATGCTTTTTCAATAGCATTTGCTTTTCTTCAGACCCAGAAGATACTCCACTTTCAAGAATACAAGTCAGATACTATCTGTGTAGTAATCTTTCAGCTCTATAGGATACAATATATTGCTACCTGCTTTTACTGGTCCTCTCAGTCTGCTGTATATCAGAGTGGTAGACAGTGATCTTTACAGTAGCATGGTTATATGATCAGACAGAACAACGCACGATGGTCTCGGTTGCAGCAAGGGCTTAGGTTAGATAATAGGAAAAAACCTCTCACCAGAAGGGTAGTAAAGCATTGGAAAAGGCTACACAGAGGCTGTAGAATCCTTGGAGGTTTTTAAGACCCAGCTAAACAAAAGCCTTGGCTGGGATGATAGAGCTGGGAGGGTTGGACTAGATGACCACCTGAGGCCCCTTCCAACCCTAATGCTCTGATTCTATGATATATTTTAGGAAACATAATTGCTGACTTCATAACTCATTAAAATATTGTATAATCATAGGAATGAAAAATCTTAAGTGTTCCACGCTCTATTATTTCAGTCAGCAGAAGGAAGACTTTAAAAATCAACAAAAGCTGTTTTTACTTGGAGAAGTTGGGCTATGTACTTGAAAGTGTTGTTGAATTCCTAACCTGCCATTTAGATATGCACTGATATAATCAGTGAGATTTGAATTCACTAGTTGAATTCTACATTTGTGTTAGGTGAAAGTCATTTTCAGTAAATTTTAACTACTTTAATTATTTGCTTAGTGACACTTATGCATGGACTCAACTGAGAGGCATCGGAATATTGCTTGCTGTGTGCCCAGATTGAAGAAAACCAGGAATTTGAGGCAGGTTGGGGCGGGGGGATGATACATGCACCCCCCCTTGAGAGTGGCCGTTGCCAAGCAGGGGCTTCAAGTTTACAGGAAAGGAATAAAGAAGGGGGTAATTAGCAAATTCTGTTTAATATTATTGCAGTCACTTATGGAATTCTAAGGAATATTTCTGAAATCTAAACTCCTAGGTATACAGGGTGGTTAGTTTCTGACTTGATCACTCCATTTTTTATTTTTCTATCAATTTTGATGATTAAGTGTATTTTAAACTTTTTACAATTACATTTATTTACTTTTTACAGCTTTTAAGATCAGCACCAGTAACTGTGCAAGCATTTGTCACTGCACAATGTAGTTAGGTGTAACCTCTTTACCTTTTGTACATAGTAAGTGCATTTTATCTATGGGCTACTCAGATCACTGTTCTTTCTAAATTTGTCTTTTAACAATTTTACATTATCAAATTCTGACTATCAGAAACTCTGTATGCAGCGTTCTATAGCTGAAAAAGTACTTTTTGATATTAATCCTACATGTATGTTTTTTTTTTTTATATGTAATGGTCCTCTTTTTTTTTTTTTTAAACAGAAGCCAAAATGGGAGAATGGGTATTCCACTTCAAATATAAGAGTAAAAGAAATCTCACTTTGGAGAAACTTTTGCACATATACAATATATTCATATAACTAAAATGAATTTCTTGTATTTTTTTAAATAAACCTAAGATTTTGTTTACTTGTACTCACTAAAGAGTCCTTTATATTTTCCTCAAACTAGGGTGTTGACTATAATGTCCCAATTCAGGTTACATATTACATACATGCTTTTACATATTCTCTGTCATTTAAAGTCAGTAATTCTTAACTTCTCCTTCATCAACTCTACATATGCCATGTTGGTGGTACTGCATAGCTGTTGTTACATCCCTGTGGGCTCATCTACACATGCCCCTATGGCACCATTGTTACTGCACCATCTTTTAGTACTTCTTTTAGGAAATAATAAATGATGGTACAGTAACAGCCGTTACTGCAGCATGCTGGCAGTGCAGTTATTTTTAGCCACTATGTTGCCTAGTGACATGCTCTAGCTAAGCACAGGGCTTCTGGGCTATTGAGTCCTGCCTAGCTCCCCCTGGGTCCTAATGCCCCCGTCTGCCATCATCTTTCTAAATTTTCTATCTAGCCCGTGGGGCCCCTAAAATGGGCTGATGGGCCAGATCCAGCCTGCAGGCTGTATTTTACCCACCCCTAGTCCAGCCCTATCCATACTTCATCATGGTCCTCTACCACCTGTCCTACATTGGTCCATACATGTGGAACTGCTGAGGCTACAAAAAGAGAAGTTTCATTACTTTTTCTCTCTTTACCACCAATATCTACATGACAAATGAGTATGAGGCTATACACGTCAGAGTCCAGGCTACTGTGGGACCACCTCCTAGCTGGTCAACAGAGGTAAGCAGCGACTGGTCAGACCACATTGTCTTGGTATTACAAGCACTGGTGGCTGAACTTTTGCAAGACCACCTTCATAGAGATCTATACTCAACTGGCCCCCACCCTTTAGCAGCAAGCCACAAGGATAAGGGAGTCCCTGACCATGGAACACTGCATGGCCATCGTCATTTGGAAGCCTGCAAGACCTAACAGCCTCTAGTCCATGGTCAACCACTTTGCCATGGGCAAGTCCCCCATAGTGGCATGCCTGGCAATCTAGCAGGTAATAATACTGTGAATCATCTGTTTTTCTAGTTGTCACCAGTTGCACTTGCATGGGGTTCCTGAACTGCGTTATAGCCATGTTGCCATCCTGTGCCTTGTGCAACACTCCTTACAGAACATCAACTACAAGGGTGTCTTCTCTGTCATGCTCTGGACCACCTAGGATGGTTCACACACATTGGTGCTGTCTAGTCAGGCAAGGGCTGTGATGCCAGGCTGTTCTGAAACTCCTACCTCCCAGGTCTGATTAGAGTGGAGATAGTTTGCTGATGAGGCTGTCAGCACTGAGGTGCAAGGAGCGACTGACCCAGCATAGTTGCTTAACCCCATGAAGCCATACCTAGGACACCTGGACACGGGGAAGGAACTGTTCAGCTACTGCCTCAGTAGCTACCATGTGACTGCAGTACACCTTTGAGTGCCTCAAGGCATGATGGAGGCCATTAGGGATCTGCCTAGATGTCACTGAGCACTATCTGCTATGCTTCAGTCTCTCTGCCTAAATCCTGCATAATATCCACAAGAGTAAGGGTGAAGATTTCCATGAGTCCCTGGGTAGAAGCAGCAGTGAGGCTGGCGGGCTATTACAACATTATGGTGGCCAAACAGCCAAGAGACAAACCACCATAGAATCAGAGAGAAGTAGGGCTGAAAGGGACCTCTGGAAGTGATCCAGTCCAGCCACCTGCTCAAGACAGGATCATCCCAATCTAAACCATCCTATACAAATGCTTGTCTAACCTATTTCCAAAAAATCAACCCCATCACACAACTACAAGACATGTTGCCTTAAGACTCCTACATTTTGAAAAAACACCTTAGCCTGCTATGGGTAAAATGGGAGGGGGGCAATGGTAGCCAGTGTCCTGCTCCTGCAAGGTAATTAAAATATACTTAAGAGATTCAAGGAAGAGGAAGAGATTCACCTCTGTTCCTTCCCTCCCCTCCCCCACCACTAAAGCAAAGAAAAACCTCCTATAATCCAAAGCAATCTTACCATGGGGAAAAATTCCTTCCTAATCCCAGATTTGGCAATAGGTCTGACCCTGAGTGGAGGGATAAGACCCTCTAACCAGGAATCTTGAGTTTAGTCCCAGCAGAAGCATTGGCACATCCCAGTCAAAATCTCCAGCCTTGGCTGCAGCCGATACCCAATGCTTTTGAGGAAGGTGGAACCCCTCCCTCCCCACCAGACACCTGTAGCAATAGAAGGGGGAAAACCTCCAGCCAAACCCCATTGTAGCAATCAGGAAAGCCCAGAAGCTTGGGAAAAACCAGAATACCCTCCATTCTGTTCTGCAACCTGGGGATAGCAAGCATAACTCCACACATCACACCCTCTTACTGGACAGCCAGACTTCTTTCTGTATATTCGCCATAAACTTATCCTGGCTCCTTTCATCATCTTTCATAATTGAAGCAAAGCTTCACAACTGGCTTTTTCTCCCGCTACTGATCATGGTCCTCTCCAATACCACCTGCTTTAGCTGGCAGAGTTCTTATTACCACCCAGCAATCTATCTCTTGCTATTCACAGAGCACTTCAGGCATAGCTACGCCTAGATCTTCCCTGGCTAATGCTTAGCCAACCTCTTCTTGAACACTTCCAATTATGCAGAATCCACAACTCCCTAGGCAGTTTGTTCCACTGCCTCACAATGCAAATTAACAGCACCAGACACCAATTAATGTGCAACTCATTTGTGGTGCTGCAAAGATGCTTGCAGTGCCACAAACCACATGGGTCTGGATCCAACTGAGGAGGCCTAACTGGTACCAAGTAAAGGACTCTCGCATGATGTATTTTACACCAAATTTTCCTAGTGATGCAGCCCAAAATCACATTTGCTGTTTTGTGTAGCCATGTCACACTGCAGATTTATATTGTGTCCGTGATTCACCAAGACTCCTAGATCTTTCTGTGCAGTGCTGTCATCCAGGCAGGTATCACCCACCTTGTATTTCTTGTTTTGATTATTCTTTCCACAGTGTAGCACCTTGCATTTATCAGCATTGAACTTCATCCTTTTGACTTTAGACCAGCTTTCCAATCTATCAAGGTCCTTCTGAATTGTGATCCTGTCCTCCAGCATATTTGTGAGGGGGACCCAGGAAAACCACTGCTAGAGCCTGTGGGATGTAGCACAGGAGGTGACAAGGCAGGAAGAAAGGTGGTCGCTGGTGTTTTGTTATACATGTAGCCAAGCCTTTAATCAAATATTGCAAACCCCAAACCAACTTTTGTTGGGTCCTTAACAAGGGGGAGTTGTGGTGGTCAACAGCTTGGACACTAATGCACTGTGCAGATGGTTGGGGAGCAGTAAGCTAGGTCTCTCCTTTTAAATGATAGAGGCATGTCTACATTGAGAGGAAAAAGGCTTGGGGACATGTAAAGGTAGCAACACTATGCAACACAAAACCTTTTATTAACTAAAAGACTGCAAAATAAAAACAAGGTATTTAAAGAAGGCTGGAGGAGAATGGGAATTACAATACTCAAGGCACCCATCAAGGCCAAGGATGCACCATGCTCACAGTGTCCCCAAGAGAGGTGGGATGTCCCTCAGCATTGAATGACATAAGATCAACTATCCAAGTGCTTCTTGAAGGACTGGAGCCTCATGCTGGTGACAGAAGTCACTGGGGAATAGCAGAGGTTGGGTCAGGGGTGGGCAAAATATGGCCCCACACACAGCCTCCCACATTTGCCCCCAACAAACCCCATACCCACCTAACCCCAATATATCCACATACAACACACCCACATGCTCCCACACCCCTACAAACCTATACCCACCCCCCCATGCTCTCCACCCCCCAACAATATACAAGAGTAAGACTTCATTTTAAGCTATCGTGCAATCATCTCTGTGTACACTACACAAACGCATGTAAATCAGGACATTTTTTTAATCAAATGAATGAATGTTATGGATGTTTGCTTTTTAGAACAGAATTTGATAATTTTCTGATACCGAGATGGCAAAACCCCTTTCTGAAAGGAGTACTTCCTGGGGCAAAGGGAGGGACTTATGGCAAAGGTCAGGGGGTGTGGGACTTCCAGTCACAAGATGTTGACCAGGGGGTAGGACACCTGTCAAGGGGCAGACCTACCCATGTGGCCAATAGCTTGCCAAAACTCAGTAAGCAGCCTTCCACCCAAAATAATTGCCCGCCCCTGGTATAAACAAATGTCATTAATGAAGTGGATCAGCTGTGACAAACGTATCCTGCCACAGCTGCTCCACTTCATTGAACAAAATGCACATTGCCTGTTGCCCTGCATTGGGCAGGGGCCTGATCCTGCAGGACAACAAATGCACCTTGGGGACTGCTCAGAGTGCATCTCAAAGTGCAGGGAGCTGGGGTTCCCCTTTTGCAGAGATGCACCCTGGGCAGTCTCTGGGGCATATCTCTAGCATAGCAGCACAGGACTCCTACAAGACAGACAAAGGCAGTTGGTGACAGATAGGAGGGACAAACCTGAGCTCTTCAGTGAGTTTTTTGCCTCTGTTTTCTTGAATTCTGTTGTAGACAAATCTTCCAAATGCATTACTGACAGAAGGAGGAGAAACACCAGCCCACTAGCTGTGAGCGCCAACCTAGTAACAAGACACCTGGACAGGCTGGATGTGTTTAAATCAGCGAGACCAGACGAGCTCCATCCAGGGGTGCTGAAAGAATTAGACAGTGTCATAGCAGAACCACTGGCATGGCTGTTTGAGCACTCGTGGTGCTCAGGTGAGGTCCCAGAGGACTGGAAAAGGGCCAATTGTGGACCCTATTTTCAAGACGGGAAGGAAGGATGATCTGGTTATCTACAGAGCAGTTAATCAGTCTTACCTCTATCCTTGGGAAAACCCTTGAAAAAAACATCAAAGATCACATTTGTAAGAGTCCAGCAGGTAATATAATGCTGAAAGGCAACCAGCACAGGTTCATAGCAGATAGATCCTGCCTGACTAATCTTGTTTCTTTCTATGACCAGGTCACTCAAAGCTTAGATGCAGGAGTCAAGGTAGAGGTCATCTACTTGGACTTTAAGGCGGCCTTTAACACAGTATCCCATCCTATTCTTATAAACAAATTGAACGGCTGTCCCATAGACGATTACAGACATGTGGGTGGCAAATTGGCGTAAGGGTCAGTATCCACCTCAAAAGATGTGGGCAGTGGGGTCCCTCAAGGCTCGGTCTTGGGTCGGTGCTGTTCAATATTTTCATCAGCAGCCTGGATGAGGGCGTGCAAAGCACTCTGTCCAAATTCGCAGATGACACCAAACTATGGGGCAAAGCAAACATACAGATGGGAAGAAACCAAATCCGGGCAGACCAGGACAGGTTAGAGAAGTGGGCAGAGAACAATAGGATGCAGTTCAACAAGGACACGTGCAATGACCTCAGCAGCGCAGCAGTGGAAAGAGATCTCAGAGTTGTTGTCAACTCCAAGATGAATATGAGTTGTCAATGTGACAGTAATTAGCAGAGCTAACCGCACTTTGTCATGCATTAGTAGGTGCATCATTAATAGGTCCAGGGAGGTGATCCTCCCCCTCTATTAGGCACTGGTCAGGCCGCAGCTAAAGTACTGCATCCGTTTATGGGCACCGCAATTCAAGGATGTGGACAACCTTGAGAGGGTCCAAAGGAGGGCCACTCATATGGTTAAGAGGCCTGCACGGAAGGCCTTATGAAGTAAGGCTGAGGGACCTGGCCCTTTTCAGCCTCTGTAAGAGAAGGCTGAGGGGGGGGAAAATCTTGTGGCAGTATACAAAATTCAACAGGGGGGCATTCAGCAGGGAATAGGAGATGCTCCGTTTACCAGAGCAACCTTTGGAATAACCAGAAACAACAGCCACAAGCTGATAGAGAGTAGATTTAGGCTGGACATCAGAAAGAACTTCTTCATGGTTAGAGTTGCCAGAATCTGGAATAGGCTTCCAAGGGAGGTGGAGCTCTCCCCTACCTTGGGGGTCTTCAAAAGGAGACTTGACAAGCATCTGGCTGGGGTCACATGACCCCAACACTTTTTCCTGCCACTGGCAGGGGGTCAGACTAGATCATTGGAGGTCCCTTCTGACACTAGCATCTATGAATCTATGGCTCTGTTGTAGCAGCTGATAATTTAATGAGGTTAAAAAAAGGGGTCAGACATTCATGCGGGATGGATCCATCAGTGGGCACTAGATACTATGGTTAAAGGTGTAAACTACATACTAGGATGTCCTAGGCCTTGATACTGGAAGCAGTGAGGGAACAGGGGCAGTGAATCATGTCATTCTTGACACACCCTGCATACATACTCTTCCTGTTGGCATTCACTTCCTACCATTGAGAAATACAAGATACTGGGCCAGATAGTTCTGTGGTCTGACTCAGTGTGGCACTGGGTATGTTTTTAAAGCACAGGCAAAGGTGGTGGTGATTATAAGCTCATTCTACTTGTATTTAAGAAGCAAGTTGTATAAACATTCACCTGGGATGTTAGAAGAGGTAGAAGCCTTGGATTCAATTACATGATTTGAACTAATTCTTCTCACACCCCAGAAGAGTAGCCTAAACCACTAGGGTACTTGGGTGTTTCTCAGGCATGGGGGGGAAGGGGGCACATAGAATCATAGAAAATTAGGGTTAGAAGCAGGGGAAGGGCTCTCAAATTACTCCTGCTGCAACTCTTCCACTTTATATGGAGTAACTGGGTATTTACTGGTCCAAGGTTCCAGCCTGTACATCCTGCTTGCAATTACAACCAGAGCTGCAAATTGTAATAGAGCCCCACACACCTGTCAAAACCCTTCACACTGCTATTTTTTGGAGAGGGTTTTTTGTTTATTTTGTTTTTGTTTTAATTAAAAAAAACAAAAACAAAAACCAATACCACACACCACTCAAAGCTTTGGCTTTCCTGGGAATAGGCACATCAATCACCATGGCCTCCATCAAACTAGGCTTGGTTCCCCTGGCATTTTTCCTGCACTCTCATTTGGAAAATGTCTTCTTCACTGGCTATTCAGCATTGCTAAGTGCAGAGCAGCTGTTAGGGATGAGTACAACCTTGGTGAGGTGTTCCACCTACAGATCTACCATGTATTAAAGCTGTCCACATGGCAAAATAGATTCTGCAAAATCTCTGCTTCCCATGTGATCAAGGTCAACAAGTGCAGACATCTTCCAGAGGCTGCAGCCAGCGTAAAACAGTGATTGATATATGAGAACTCCCAATCTGCCTAGAGCCAATTTAGGACACTAAGTGTCAAGTTGATAATTTTAATGGTTGAGCATTTGTCAGATGAGCTCAGGAATTACTGAAGGAAGAAAAGTACACAGGGGAGGCAAGGGGCAAAATGAATCAAGGGACAGGAACAAGAGGGAGAAAATTTCCCTCTGAGTGAGGCTGAATGGGACAATGAAATAAGGAGTGCTGGTAACTTCATAGTCCAGAGGCTGAGAGGAGCTTTCTGGTGTAGAGCTGATTTTTCCTGAAGTTCAGTAAAATATATTGCACATTGAAGACTGTCTTCAAAAGGGCTGTGCCCTATCCAGACGAGGTAAGGGAAATGCTGAAGAGGACAGCACCGAGCACAAGTGGCCACAGGTAAGTGGTGCTCAGGCTCACAGCAGGGACATGGCAGCAGGAGAAGCCTGGTTTCATCGCCCGGTGGCAGTCGCCTGCTGCTGCAGCAGCCACGCAGGGAGGCAGAGCTCAGCGGCCCAGTGTGGTGAGACCCCCCCCCCCCGCCCCCTCCCCCACCCCCACTAGCAGCCACAAGGAGCACTGCAAAGGCCACTCCACCTTGCTGCTGTGATGATGTGCGGCTGCTACTGGGCGATGAAGTCACCGCCCCCCCCCGCCCCCCCCGCCCCTGCCATAAAACCTGAGCCCGAGCACCACTTACCCGTGGTTGTTTGTGCTCGGCACCATCCCTGCACCAGGCCAAGGTGCCTGTGGCGGCCAGAAACAGCAGCAGGTGCAGGGCTGGCAGCA